>NW_024426663.1:75375655-75412893 GCF_017311325.1 Ursus maritimus | reverse complement strand
GGGGGGCGCCTGGGTGGCACAGCGGTTAAGCGTCTGCCTTTGGCTCAGGGCATGATCCCGGCGTTGTGGCATCGAGCCCCACATCAGGCTCCTCCGCTATGAGCCTGCTTCTCCCTCTCCCACTCCCCCTGCTTGTGTTCCCTCTCTCGCTGGCTGTCTCTATCTCTGTCAAATAAATAAATAAAATCTTTAAAAAAAAAATTAAACCCTGATAGAATAAATAATCCCTTCTTACTCTTCTTCAGGAATGTCTTGAATGTTGGCAGTTTTTGAACTTTTTTTTTTTAAGATATTTATTCGAGAGAGAGCACATGCGTGCACACAGGTGTGAGCAGTGGGACAGGGGCAGAGGCAGAGGGAAAGAGAGAATCCCAAGTAGACTCACTGAAGAGCAAGGAGCTCGATCTCATAGCCCTGAGATGATGACCTGAGCTGAAACCAAGAGTCAGATGCTTAACTGACAGAGCCACCCAGGTGCCCCTATTTTCAGATTTTGTAGTGTTTTATGTAAACTTTAGAATTAGCTTGTCAGTCGCCCCAAACCATGCCTACTTAAATTTTTATTGAGATTGCATTGACTCTCTAGATCATTCTAAAGAGAAATGATTGACCATGAGCCTCACAGTGGTAAGTTCCTTGATTCATGAACATGAATATCTCTATTTATGTCCGTTTTTAAAAAATTAGTCCCAGTGATTTTTTTTGTTTGTTTTTTTTAAAGATTTTATTTATTTATTAGAGAGAGAGACAGCCAGCGAGAGAGGGAACACAAGCAGGGGGAGTGGGAGAGGAAGAAGCAGGCTCATAGCAGAGGAGCCTGATGTGGGGCTCGATTCCAGAACGCCGGGATCACGCCCTGAGCCGAAGGCAGACGCTTAACCGGTGTGCCACCCAGGCGCCCCAGGGTTTAATTTTTTTAAGTAGTAAAACAATGGAGCACTTAGAAGATTATATTGAAGAATAGTCTCGTATAATCTGAGTTACCAAAAAAAATCCAAAAACTGAACAATACAAGTGCCACCCAAAAAGGAAAAGTTTGCTAAATCGAACTATATTAAAATTAAGAAATTCTGGTCATTAAAAGAAACCAATAAAATCGGAAAAAACAAACCACAGAGAGAGAGAGAACATCCGTTGTTCTTATAACCAGCAAAGGATTCCCTTTCTGAATTTATGAAGACTTCCTGCTAATGAAAAAGAGGAAGACAGATATTCCAATAGAAATACAGAAGACATGTGAAGAGGCACTTGGCAAAAGAGGATATTCAAACAGCGGGACGTATTTGAAAAGGTCTTAAAACTCAGGATTTAACAGAGACCTGGAAATTAAAAGTGTAAGATTACCACTATACACCAACAAGATGAATGGTAAAAAAAAATTATAGACAATATCAAATGTCCTATGAAGGGGAGCAGAATATACAATTATTGTGATACTGGTTATTCTGAATTAAAGTTCCTTGAGAAACAGTCTCAGCAAGAAGGACACTCCGGCCCTTGTCTCCTTGAAAGCAGGAAATACGTCTCCCACGTGAAAGTACCCTCCTTGCACAAAGAGAGTACAAGGCACCCTTATCTTCAGAGATAGGAGTTTAGGGCTGAGGGGTGCCTGAGTGGCTCAGTCGATCCTGGGATCGAGCCCCGCATCAGGCTCCCTGCTCCATGAGAGCCTGCTTCTTCCTCTCCCCCTGCTTGTGTTCCCTCTCTCGCTGGCTGTCTCTCTCTCTGTCAAATAAATTAATAAAATCTTTAAAAAAAAAAGGAATTTAGGGCTAAGGAGGCTGTATAAACAAGCCTGTTCCTTCTTTGCTAATTTACTACCCCAAGCCCCAAACCCCTTTGTCCTGTCAGTTCTTCACAAATTTATTGTTTCCTCATCAAAAAATTGTAAAAGCCAAAAGTTGGTAACTTCTGAGTCTCATATTTTTTATGGGGCTCCTGTATATATGAAATGAAATCTGTTTTTCCCCCTGTTCATCTGTCTTACATCAATTTAATCAGTAGGCCAAAGAACACAGAAAGTTAGAAGGACACTTTCTCTGCCCCCTACGCATAGAACACATAGATCAATAAGAATTCTCATCCGCTACTTCCTAGGATCAATCGAAGTATAAATTGGTGTAACCACTTTGGAAAACATTTTGTCAATATCTTCTTACAGGTGATGTTGCCCTAGGACCAAACACTTCCGTTCCTAGGCAGACATCCCACAGAAATGCATGCACATATGAACCAAAAGACATTTGCAAGAACATGCCTGGCAACATGATTTATTCGAGTTATATAAACTAGCAACAATCCAAACGTCGATCAGCAATGGCATGAATGCATTACGGTGTGTGCATACAATGAGATCCTAACCGTAAATATGAAAAAAAAAATATGACGGATCTCAAAAATGTGACACTAAGCAAAAGATGAGAGCCACAAAAGTGAGTGGTGTATTATTCTCTTAGGTAAACTTAAAAAATAGTCTCTAGGAATAAAGGCATGATAGTGATTGCCAGGAGGAACTGTCCATTAAGAAGAAGGAGCATTTCCTATAACATCGACCTGGAAGAACACGGGTTCACGGGGCCTACCGTATACTGAATAGTGAATGTTCTTTACCCCACTGTGCATGGCTGTCAGGACCGTTCATTACATGACTTATGATTTAGGTACAAAAGAACAGAGCTACGTAGCTAGCAAAGTGGTTAAGCTGAAGGTCCCCGAGCGTGGGTGTCTCCCTACGCAGATGTGATCCATACTTGTGTTAGTCTCCATCAAACTGGTGACCAAATGCATCTGCATGTGGTGATCTGGGACATCAGAGGCATCATCAGAGTGTCCGAGGTCTCTGGGATGAAGCTGTAGTTACTGCCTGATTGGTATTTTTTTTTAAAAGCTAAATAAAGTTGCTGCTGTGGAAGCCTAACTGTGCATCATGAGTCCGACTGGCAATTCAAACCCAAAACCCACTCCAATGGTCTTGCCGACTGGGAGTTGCGTACATGTGTTCGCGTTGTGGTAATTCATCTATCTGTGTGTCCTTTTCGCTATGTGTTTTTATTCCTATGAAGAAGTTTAATGAAGCTAACCAGCCTGGGCATGCCTGGGTGGCTCAGTTGGTTAAGCATCTGCCCTTTGGCTCAGGTCATGATCCCAGAGTCCTGGGATCGAGTCCCACATCGTGCTCCTTGCTCCACGGGGAGCATGTTTCTCCCTCTGCCTGCTGCTCCCCCTGCTTGTGCTCTCTCTCTGACAAATAGATAAATCTTAAAAAAAAAAAAAAAAAAGCTAACCAGCCTGCAGGCCCAGCTTTTACCTTCCCATTTCCATGTAGTGCTCTCTGCTTACCGTGATGGAACACAGGTATGTATGTATGTTTATGTATGGGTGTGTATGCGTGTACGTGTGTGTAACTCCACTGGTTAGAACTAGAAATATTTGTGTTACTGATTTTTTTTTTTAAAGATTTACTTATTTATTTTAGAGGGAGCGAAAGAGAGAGCGGGGGTGGGGGGTGGGGTGGAGGCAGGCACAGACGGAGAGAGAGACTCTCAAGCAGACTCCCCGCTGAGTGTGGAGCCCAACATGGGGCTCAATCTCAGGATCCTGAGATCATGACCTGAGCCGAAATCAAGAGTTGGACGCCTCATTGACTGAGCCACCCAGGTTCCCTACTGTTCCAGAGGAACTGACCCCTACGTCTGTAAAGAAAGATTTCTATAGTTTCTGGCTTTCTCCCAAATTCGATTTCTTTGGGGAGTTTTATGTTTCTGACCTTCATACTCATACAAGTTTGCCGCCTCTTCACCTTTTCACTACAATTTTTGTACCTTGGTGGTCACAGTTTTCCACAATGAAGCATTTTTTCTAATTCACAGGAGTTACAAGAAATTGAATAGCACATGTAGACTGAGTTGTGTAGGAAATGGAAAGAGGTTGGCAAAGCCCACTCGCTAAGTTATTAACCACTTCTGCACACCAGCATGAAGGTATAAGCAATTCTGAGTTACGCCCCTGCATAATTTCAAATTTCTACACGCCATGGACATGGTTGCTTGACCAAGTTATAACACTGATGGTAAAATCCACAAATGCCATGAGATGAGACAATTATAATATATTTTTCCATTTCTAACCTTCCCTACTCAAGCGTAAGCCACCTAAGATCAGCTTTGTTCCCAGCAAGCATTGAATAAATTTTAACAAAGGGAGTAAAATGAATGAAAATGGAATATGTTCCTCTATTTTCAACTTACTTAATTTGACACATCAAGAATTCTCCTAGGGCTAACAAAAGCTTGAGATTCTTGGGCTTTGAGTGGTCATACATGCTGGTTTACCCAGATGGTCCGAGTCTGCATGTGTTGTCCCACGTAATTATTAATAGTGTCTCTTTTAATTTAAAATCCCAGTTAGGACAGAAATTTAAACCGTTACTTTACTTAAAGAAATATGTTTGTATCAGTTAACTGTAGCCACAATAATATTGTGTAATCACTACAAAATGTCAGCGGCATACAATAAGTATTTGTTGAGCTCACGAGCACGTGTGCAGGCTGGTAGTTAGCTAATTTAAACCAAGGTGACTACTTCACCTCTCTGTCCTTCTCCTGCTCAGACTCAATGGCCAAAATGGGCATCTTCTTCTGATCATGGCAAAGAGCAAGCCCAAATGCATAATACTTCCCCTGCTTTTCATCACGCCACGCCCACTAACATCCCATTGACTAAAGCAAACCGCATAGGAATTCCAAGTGAAGGGGCAGAAAAATATACCCCCACCTCTTCTGTGGAAGGAGTTACAAAGTCATATGGCAAAGAACCTGAACACAGGGGGAATGCACTCAACTATAGTTCTTCCTAATTGCAAATAATTGCCACCGTGTTTGAGAATGACACCTCCTACATTCCGAGCCAGCAAGATGATTTTACTGGTCACATGGCACTCTAGTGTCTTTTTTAAAAAATATATATTTTATTTATTGATTTTGAGGAAGAGAAAAGAGAAGAGGGAGAGGATCTCAAGCAGACTGCCACCCCCCAAGCACAGGGCCCGATCCCATGACCCTGAGATCATGACCTGAGCTGAAATCAAGAGTCGTACGCTCAACCAACTGAGGCGTTCCACACTCTAGTGTCTTTTGTAGGACTTTGTAAGAGGAATGTTACCAAATGCTGAAAGGTATCTGGCTTTTACAAAGCATCTAAGCTGAGTCGGTAAGACTGACAGTGGTACATGGTGTGATGTTTCTCTCAGAACCCCGTCTCTAATTCTGTGCACTGATTGCACATGAGTGGGGCTGAGAGTCCCCAGCTCTGGTATATGCCCAACTTTTCTTCTGATGTCTGTTACACAGCACTCACTTTATGCTCAGACTTTTAATGGACAGGCAACAGGTACAGAGGCAGAAACCATAGCTTGAGGTACAGAAACACTTTTCCTTAAAGACGAAACAGAATTGGACACCATTAGTGGACATCTCCTCAACTATAAAGACCATGTTGCATTAACAATGAGGGAAATCTCCTGTTTTCCTTCACCGAAACGTCCCAGAGACCATGAAAGCTGCATCACTCTACGCTCTGTTGGAGGTTTAAGGAGTTAGGTTTATATAGTCTCCCTATTCCCATCTGCTGTAACGTTCTTACTTGGTCCTTCAAGTGGGAAACTGTCCCAACAGGAAAGAATCTCTCTATCCATGGGGAAGCTGGAAGGATGTGTGTACATCCAAGAACGTGTCAATTTTCAAGACTCTGAAAAATTCGGTAAGTACATACTGGCCGTCACAGCTGACCATTCTGGCTCAACAGACAGAAGCAATTATCCCAAAACCATCAGGTCAAACTGGATAGGATGGTTGGAGCACAGCGCTGGAACTGGTAGATGACTGATCAGGTTAAGCTCTACCATTAAGTTGATGTGAGATGTTAGGTCACAGGGTCTCCATTTCCTCTTCTGTACTGAATTGTACTGAACAGTTTTCATGACGCCTTCTAATCATGTCTGAATGTATGGGATCAATGATAAACTCACGATGCCAGTACCTACCGTGGGCACTTGAATTTCGTTGGGGAGCAAGTACCCAGCCCTTATGGCATCCTGGACAAGGGGAGAGGTACTAATACTTCTTAGAAGAAAAGTTCTTCTCCTTCTCATCCTCTTTCCATTATTAATCTAATACACAAATCCTGCAACTCTCCAATTAGGAACCTATTGTTTCCTGTTACTAAGACCAAATATTAATTCGCCCATCTTCACCTACACAACTCCTTTTGGGAGTTGCAGAATATAAAACAATGAAGGGGTAAATGGTCAAGGCCAGAAGTAATACTGATATACCATAAACCCTCTATGCTCTAACTTCATCCATGTATTCATTCCAACATTTCTGGGCCTGGGCAGCAACGAATGCAAAGATGAATAAAGGAAATTATTTCTTTCAGAGGGTACAGAATCCCACAGGCAGTTGTGTTCACAAATAATGACCATTCAGCCACAGCAACGCCATACGCGTTGTTATCAAAATGTATACAAAGGTCGTGGGAGTCCAAGGAGAGGAAGACCTAACTGTAGATGACATTTCAAGATACGATTAACACTCTTACAATGAGTTATGTTCCGCAAAGTCTTTGATGCTATTTTATTCCCCAGCGTCCAGTGATGGAGATCTGAGGCTTTCCTAACCAGCCTCCTCTTTTTGCAGAAAACGAAGCTGAGGCTGAGAGAGATTTAATATCTTTCTTTTAGCTATTATTGGACACAGATATTACACATACACACACACACACATAAATGTATACAAATCTATAAAGATACTCTTAACCTTTAAACTAGTGAACGCACACCTAAAAGTTTAGCTAATTTGACCCTCTTGCACATACAATATCCTGGGTGAAGTTTATCTATAGCCCAAATTCCCATATCTTTGAGTGAAATTTGTGATAATGATAAGACTGATGACCCGAAAGTATGGAAATGCTATTAAAAAAAAAAAAAAAACCTTAATTATGGGATAGGCTGGTGATGGGTAGTAAGGAGGGCACGTATTGCATGGTGCACTGGGGGTTATACGCAACTAATGAATCATCGAGTCTTACATCGGAAACCGGGGATGTACTGTATGGTGACGAACATAATGTAATAAAAAATATTAAAAAATAAACCTTAATTACTTCAATTGTGTTTTAACTACCATTACCTTCCAAGACCAAAAAATAGGTGATGCATATTGAAAAGATTTTCCAACAAGAATAAATAAAGAGGATTCCCTGTCATTAACAAACTGAGTGATTAGTGTTAATAAAAATAACACAAACATGTATTAACCAAATATCTGTATTCCCTAAGCAGCCAGTTTAATTAATTATTATATTCAGTTTAGAACAGAAAATAAATATTTTAAATAAAACTGTTTCCCAACCTGTATTTTTTCCCCAACTTTTAAAATGTATTTTATTTTTTTCACATCTCCAGAAACCTGTCTTCTTGATACTTTCCCTAGAGAGAAATCACACAGATTTCATTCCTGACCTTTTCCCATTAAAAATATACTTAAACTTTTCCAGTGTACAGCCCCGACCTCCCTACTCCAGATTTGGATAGCTTGGAAAATCTTTGAGAGAAGAATGACAACATCTTAAGAGGAAAAAAGCAAAACCATATTCCGCAAATAAATGATACCATGCTAAGAAAAACTGCAAGAAATGTATTAAATATATTCATGTTCAATGCCACAATTCTAAGCATAACTCACAGTAAAGGAAAAATTCCTTTGCGATATGTAATCAGTATGCCCTGCTTTAAGTAAATCTGGGGATATAAAAGTGAGGGTTTGCATGACATTAAAATTCTCCACTCTAGCGAAACCTCCTGATTGCCCCGAAATGCCATGATACAGTAGGTAATTAGGCAGGAGGCAGGACAGGGTGACAGGGTAGGTCAAAAATTAGGATGAAATAAGATAAAAGCCACAAATAATCAGTAAAAAAGATAAATATTCTTCTTTAAAAAAGATTTTACGTATTTTTTTGAGAGAGAGACAGAGCATGGGGGGGCGCGGGGCAGAGGGAGAAGAAGAAGCAGACTCCCCACTGGGCACAGAGCCCAGTTTGGGGGGGGGGGCTCAATCCCAGGACCCTGAGATCATGACCTAAACTGAACTCAGACACTTAACCAACTGAGCCACCCAGGCACCCCCCAAAAAGATAAATATTCTTAAAAATCACAGCGTAGGTCAACAAAAAAATTATTCAATATTTTTCAATATTATTCCATATAGCGTAGGTCAACGCACATGCAAAGAGATAGAACGTGCTTTACCCCCAATTTCAGGCCTTTATCTGTTACATAAAACCCATTACAACTTTGTACATAGTATCACTGAGTATTTCTCAGTAACTTCCCAGTATCATTATTATTAATTTCAAGTTACTGAGGGTTTATTTTTGCCATGCACGGTACCAAGCACTTTATGTGGCATTGGATTTTGATTTTAAAATTTCTCACTGTAACGGAAAGTAATCACAGGTGAATCGCTATGTCCAAGATCACAGAGCCCATAAGGCACGGGGTTAGGATCTGAATCCAGGCTTAACCAATTCCAAGTAGTTGGTCATTCCCAGGACACCGTACATTTTTGCGTGTGTGTGTGCACAGCGATATGAGTATGTATGTGTGCTCATATGTGTGTACGTGAATGTGTGTGGACGTGGGTGGACGTGTGAATCTGTATATTTCCTTATTTCTCTCATCCCAGACTCACAAGGGCAAGGATATTTTGTTTACCAGTATGCTTCTCCCATCTAATGCACGGCACATGGGAAGCACCGGATAAATACTCGTCACTGATTGGTCCGTAAGATTCAGGCCAGTCGGCATTCTATGAATGATATCATGGTCCTGCTGTCGAGATTCTAAGTGTTCAGGATCTCACAGGAACGCTACGTTTACTCCCCAAAGAGCTCACAGGATACTTGACAAAACAGAACGACAAATTCCATCACTGCCATCCCAGAGCAGCGGGAGAAGGTTACCAATATCAGGGGAACCGCGCTGAGAAAACACCGTTCCGACACTTCTTCCGTTTTAAGAAATGACATATTTCCTAAAGCGAGCAAATCCTTTCCCAATTTCTAGACTGGGGACTCACATCCACAAAACAGTTATTAAAAGCTTAAAAATCCAAGTTTAAAAGTTCGATGTGTCAGTTTCCCTGATTGGTGTCCCCCGACGGCACAACATAGTATTAAGTACATGCTTTTCTCTTTTCCAGTCAGATTGGAAGGAAAAATGATCTTTTCTTTACCCGTTAAATGTAATGTCCATTGTCGGAGTCAGGACAGCCACAAATGGGCACGTGATTGAGTGCCACTGGGCCACTTAACGTGGACAGCCCCTTCCCAGGGGCGAAAGTGCCCACGGCTCCTCCAGTCTGGAACCACTTTGGCAGCCATGATTTCAAAAGAAGAATTATTAATAACTTGCTCAACTTGGACAGTTTACCTCTTGGAAGAGCCATAGATATACGCACTGGCCCTGACATAACGAATAACGTTTTGGAAACTCTGGTAATGAATTCCGACAAACAACAAGAAACATCTCGACGAAAGTGATGTACATTCTGCTTCCTGAGAGATCCTGGAGGCCTGGCTATAACTCAGTTCAAAACTTACTGGTACTCATACGTGACCGTACATCTAGAGAACATGTCTACCTTCCTCTACCCATGACCTACAATGCTTTAGCCATCAATTACTTTTTGGAAATAGAGCAAAAAGGCAAGGAAAAGAGACTGTTGTGGCCAATATTCTTGTACCCACCAATATTATATTATTACTTTCATTCCCCTATCAATCAATACTGTCCCATTTTATAGATATGGAAATTGAGGTTCAGAGAGGTGAAGCAGATTTTCCAGTTCACTGCTCTATTCAGCCACAGAGCTCATTTTCAGCACACAAAGTCTGGTTCTTTCCATGATTCCACCTACTCTTTGCTTCTGGACTGTGCCTGCAACCAGTACTCCACCCCATCACGCATGCCCTTTGCTGTGGTCACTTTTGTGAGAAGTTCCATTTCCCCCAGCTCTGCTCTGCCAGGACAGAAGAACACAGGCTTCTGTGGGAGGGCACTTGGCAGGGCTCTTGCCCATAAAAAAATCTTCAAAGGGGAGGATGAAGCTCAGCAGCCATGCTTTCCACCTGCTACAGACACAGGTAGGCAATTTGTGATGATTTGGGAAACTCAAATAGGAAACATTAAAGCGTTAAAGAAGAAGAAGGGGGGGGTAATCAGAAGGGGGAATGAAACATGAGAGACTATGGACTATGAGAAACAAACTGAGGACTACAGAGGGGAGGGGTGTGGGGGAATGGGATAGGCCGGTGATGGGTAGTAAGGAGGGCACGTATTGCATGGTGCGCTGGGTGTTATACGCAACTAATGAATCATCGAACTTTACATCAGAAACCAGGGATGTACTGTATGGTGACTAACATAATATAATAAAAAATCATTATAAAAATAAATAAATAAATAAAAAGAACTAGATTTAAAAAAAAAAGAAGAGGAGTAGGGAGGGTCATGGCTGCACTTTTCATAATTAAAAAAAAAAAGGAAACATCCGATGTCCATTGATAGCAGATTGAATAAATAAAGTACATTCATTAATGGAATATAATACAGGAATAAATGTGAACCAAATGCAGCCTACCACATTAAAATAAACTGAAGGCATTGGGGGCTATTTCTTACCATCGCCACACGTGTAACTCTGATGGCTCGTTTTATGTGCCAACTTGATTGGGCTACGAGGTGCCCAGATATTTAGTTAAACATAATTCTGGGTGTGCCTGTGAGAGTGTTTTGGATTGAGATTAACATATAAATTGGTAGACTGAGTAAAACTGACTGCTCTCCCCTATGTGGGTGGGCCTTATTCAATCTGCTGAAAGCCTGACCTGAACAAAAAGGCTTGGTAACAGAGACTGTTCTCTCTTTCTCTCTGCCTGTCTTCCAGCTGGGACTCTGGTCTCCTCGTGCCTTTGGACTTGGACTCAGATGACAATGACAACACCGACTCTCTTGTGTCTAAGACCTTTATACTCTTGCTCTTGTGGGTCTCCAGTGTGCCCACTACAGATCTTGGGACTTCTCAGCCTCCATAATCATGTGAATCAATTCCTCACAATACATCTCTTCACACACACACACACACACACACACACACACACACACCCTATTAGATCTGTTTCTCTGGTGTATGCTGACTAATATACTCCAGAAAATTTCTAGACATCTGTCAGAATCACCCTCTAGAGGACGATGTGATCCTGAGCCCTGGGTTGGAGGAAACCAGAGAGGTCTGAAGAACCTGGATCTCTAACCCCACAGAAGCAACCAGAGGGCAAGCTCTTGAAAGCAAGCAGAACAATCCTCAATGAATAAAACCCAATTAGCAAACAAATTAAATCGGCAGTGAGAAATTAGTAAGATGGAGATGGTCAGCTTCAGGAAATCAAACAAGCAAAAGGAGACTAACTACAACATCTTTGTTCTTCCATTATAATAGCCAACTTGAATGGCAAGAGAAAAGAAGGGGATGATAACAAAAATGCTATAGCAGTGGAAACATGGAAGTCATGAGGCCTTCGATAAGCATTCATTCATCCATTCAACAAATACCAGGTGCCTATTAACTAGAAGGCCCTATTAATCCTGGAAGCACACCCACAACCAAGAACAACTGGAACTTTCTCTCAGGTTTTGAAACAAGATGGTCAATTTGGTTTGGTTTCAAGCCTAGTATCTGGGTAAAGCTGTCTAGTAGGTAGATAGCGATTGAGATTCGAGTTTGGGAGAAAAAGAGAAAACAGAGATTAGATTTTGGGGTCAGAAAGACATGACTGGTGAAGCCACAGAGAGGAGGTAGAAGACTATGTGAACCAGGAATTGAGATTAGGAAGGGCTTGCGACTTCGAGGCGGAGAGAAGGAATGAAGTCAAGGAGAAAGGAAACAACCCACTAGAGTCACTGGAGACCAGGATAGGGAGGACAGGATGGAAAAGAAGGCAAAAGAGGGGAAACCTTTCAAAGGTCAGAGGAGGAAGAGGAGAGTTTCCCAACAAGGCAGGTGAGGGGAGGAGAAGGAACGACCTAACTCTGTCTGGGATCTGAGAGGCAGTGTTGCCTCTTGCTGTGATCTGCATCATGGGGAAACATGCGTGTTGCCAATTCAGAGCATGGAGAACCCATAGAGCAGTTCCTTTCAGAGTGTGGAAGGTAGCTGGCCTTCCAGGGTTTTAAGGTCTGCACAGGACCCTGACGAGGTAGGGCCCGTCGAAAGTATATATCTATATCTATATGTCAAAAAAGGTAGGTCTGAGAAAAGAGAAAGTGAGAAAACACAGAGACCTCTGAGCCTCAAGCAGTGTATTTCCTCGCAGAAGGATGGAAAAGAGGCAGGCCCGGGATGACAGAATGCCGTGCAGAGGTAACAATGACCATGAACCTACAGGTTATTGTATTAAGCCAGTGTGAACTGGTGAAGAATGGGCACGAGATGCTCCCCACACCCTTTCCGCCCTGACTTCACATAAGACTCCATGGAACCTCCCCAAAATCCAGAGGAGAAGGAGGAGAGGGGAAGAGCTCTAATTTGAGAAAAATCTGAATTAAATGAGCTTGCCATAAATTAACTCTGATTAAGTTTCCATAATTCAGCAGAATTTGGCTTAAAATAGAAATGAAGTAAAGATTCAGCATATCACAGAGGATGAGGGCAGAGACTCTGAAGACTGGCTGCTTGAGTTCAAACCTCAGTGCCATCACTGGCGAGCCGTGTGACCTTGAGCAAGTCACGTAACTTCTCTATGCCCCCGTGTCTTCACTTACAAATAGTTAATGAGAGGTAGACCCCATAAGATGGTTATGAAGACTGAGTTACTATTTGTACATTACACAGACTAGTTCTGGGCATGTAGTAAGTGCTTTATATTGTGTTTGAGGCTGTTGGTGTTACCAAAATAGCAAGTTATTGTACAAATAACTTACTATACAAATAAGTATTAGTACCAAACTAATAAGAGGAAGGGAAGTCAATAATGGAAAAAGAAAAAAGAGAAAGAGTGATAAGAAGAATCCACTGGATTTGAGCATGAGAAGGTCCTCCTGGACTTTGAGAGTCAAGCTACCGCTAGGGAATAGAGGTAGAAAACAGTTCATACAGGTGAATGGGGGTGTGGGGTATGAGAGCGTAGGAGAAGACCAGTTTCATCATTGGAGACATATGGCTGTAGAAAGAAGGGTTAATGGTTCTTAGACATCTTGGAAAATAGATTTTATGTTTATCATTTAAAAAAACCACTTCCGGGGCACCTGGGTGGCACAGCGGTTAAGTGTCTGCCTTCGGCTCAGGGCGTGATCCCGGCATTCTGGGATCGAGCCCCACATTGGGCTCCTCCGCTATGAGCCTGCTTCTTCCTCTCCCACTCCCCCTGCTTGTGTTCCCTCTCTCGCTGGCTGTCTCTATCTCTGTTGAATAAATAAATAAAATCTTTGAAAAAAAACACACACAAAAAAACTCACTTCCATGGCATCCTGGACCAAAGGGTAATCATATATGTGTATTATGTTATTTCTTATATGCATAACCCAAAGTTACATTTACAATTATTCCAGGATGAGGTGGTCAGAGACCAACTCCCAAAACTGCCTTCACATTCAAGTCCCCACAGTGGTAGAGATCGCAGGCTGCTCCCTCTCTTCTTCTGGCCATAGCTAGCCGACTCATGGTAGCCTTTCCTGAAGGTAGCAGGGCCCTCCTGAGTGAGTTTGATCCAAAGATGATGAGTGGAAGACTTGCAAGCCAGATGTGGGCTTGCTCTGCTCCTTTCCCAGCAGCCAGGAGTGAAGACAACACTCAGGGCTCACTTGAAGCCATGTGGGGAACATGCAGAGCCTCTCCCAGCTACCACCCCCCAAATGCATGCCATAGGGTGGCCTGCTCCACCTGCTGGTTCCAGGTACAATGAGAAAGACGCTACCATGTTTGGACAACCCACACTTTGTGCATGGTTGTATCAGTTATTGGACTCCAGTTTGCAAACGTTAGAGGGGCTGCTAGCTATGCAGTGTTGATACGTAATACAATGTTGATACAAATGAGATGTAAGCATTCGAGTTGAAAATGAAATTAGAGCTATGTATATTTCCAGAGTTTTCCCCTAATTCCACTTATTTTTAGTCCAGCGTTACAATTTTTACTGGATTGAAGGTTTCATTTTACCCCCAGCACTTAAAACAACATCTGGCCCGTCGAAAGTATATATCTATATCTATATGTCACCTGTACTTAATATTTTTCTTTCTTTTTGAACTTAAATACTCACGTTAATATTACATTAAGTAAATTATACATTATACACATATATATGTATTCTTATATATAAGAGGATGTGTATATATACACAAAGGTATATATCTAAAACATAAAAATATATGATATCAGGGGTTTGATATTCTAGTTAGTTTCTTCTAGTTCCCATTAAAAGAGCTAAAATTCGGGGCGCCTGGGTGGCTCAGTCATTAAGCGTCTGCCTTTGGCTCAGGGCGTGATCCCAGGGTCCGGGGATCGAGCCCCGCATCAGGCTCCCTGCTCAGCGGGAAGCCTGCTTCTCCCTCTCCCACTCCCCCTGCTGGTGTTCCCTCTCTCGCTGGCTGTCTCTGTCAAATAAATAAACAAAATCTTAAAAATAAATAAATAAGCTAAAATTCCAGTACAACTGACATTAAGAATATATTCTTACAACTGAATTAATTTTGCATACGACCAGAGGTAAATATAATGCACATTCAGAAACACCAATTTAATGTAAATTAGCTTACTTATTATGCAACCCGCCAGTGCATTCTCCCTCTTGAGGTCATGGAATCGACCCACCGCAGTGAGGTAACAGGGTTCACTTCCAGAGAGAATTTAGCCAGCAGAGTGAGTCCCAGTGAGTTCCTTAGCATGATACCATTATTTGCTAATAATGAACATGGAAGCGATACCTAATAATGTTTGGAAGGAAGTAGAGCATTTAGTATTTCATATTTAGTTGGCTTGATTTAATGAAACTTGAACCTTTTTTTTTTAATGTTCTGAGGTAAAATTACACATCTCAAATCATAATTATGGAACTCAAATGTATTTCTACATTTCTAGATAACTCAGTCTCTTCGGAAAAACAACAGTAAGGATAGGTTCATAGAGAAAAACATGGAGGTTGGTTTTCTATTTTGAGTTGTTTTGAAAAACAACTTTTTAGATGGCAATTTCTTCAAGTGATCTAGACTTATCTGGGAAATTTAAGAATTACTCCGAAAACTGCCTGCTATTAGAACTTTGGCAAAAATTATTTCAGCAGAGTACTTAAAAAATTCTTAAATATATATCTTTTTTGACCCAGACATTCCATTTTATTTTTTTTTTTAAGATTTTATTTATTTATTTGACAGAGAGACAGCCAGCGAGAGAGGGAACACAAGCAGGGGGAGTGGGAGAGGAAGAAGCAGGCTCCCAGTGGAGGAGCCCGATGTGGGACTCGATCCCACAACACCGGGATCACGCCCTGAGCCAAAGGCAGACGCTTAACGACTGCACTACCCAGGCGCCCCTCAGACATTCCATTTTAGAGCTTCTTAGGGGGAAAAAAAAGTGACAATACATAAAGACAAATGATATTTACTGAATCACCATTTATAGTGGCAAATAATCTTCACCCCCAATATTAAGAAAATGGTTGCATAAACTATGATATATCCATTTTATAGAATGCAGGCAGAGAAAAAAAACAACTTAGATCTCTACCCACTCTCCTGATGGCTCTCTATTATACATGCTTACATTAAAAAAATGCAAGCAGGAGAAAAACATGTACAGTAAGATCTCATTTTTCTCAACAACTCTATATCCAGATTTACATTTGAATGAGAAAGAATAATGCCAAAGGTACACATTGGGTTATTTCAGGGACGTCAAAGGGGAGAAGACTATTTAATTCTTGACACATTTTTACATGATTTTACTTATACTAACCATGTATTTCTTCTTTAATTAAAAAAATAGGACATTAAACATCATTTTCTTTCCAGTAGCAAGAAATGGCACAGTCGTTTTAAGAGGCGGCCATTTTACCTTCTTCGCTTGTTACTAAGAAATAATTTTGATGTCATTAGGAAAGTTGATTTTCTGGTAACCATATAGGCATGCCTAGTCAGTATTTGGTATGTACGTTTTATCCACATGTTTTTATTCAATGCCACAATTTGCAGGTTGACAGTGAAGGGTGATAAAACTTTTGAGCAAATGGAGGCTTACATTCATTACATTCACAACGCCATTTGGAAAGCGAGCCAAATGGATTAACCGTGAGCTCACCTCACCAAAGCTGCTCTTGTTGACTTGTAATCAATCCCACTGACTGAACCTAATTAAAACACCACTAGCTTTAATGGGTCTAAGGGGATCTTAATTGATGTTGTACTAACAAACGAACATTTTCAGAGGGAAACTCAAGGCCAAGCTAGATCCATTTTTAACAATGCCAGAAACCAGTTCACTGTATGGCCTTCTGCTGCGGATGGGTGACTGGTCTGGGAGTGGGGTAAATGAATAGGGTCAAAAGAGCCAAAGCTTGAGAACACGTGACTCCATTTAGACACACCCAAACCACAGGAAATGGTACAAGGACGTGTACTCACATAGCCACTTGGAGAAATATTTGGAAAGGGAACATAGGTTTGGAATGCAACAAAAAAACAGACACCTCTAATTAGCCTATAAATCTTTTGTGTAAATTTCACATTACGCTGTCAAGTTCACTACTGCAAGGATAAAGCAAAGATAAAGACCAGCCCTGTCACCAGTTCAAACGCCACGATCCGAGGATCTAGCACGTGCCACCCCTTTCACAAGACGATTTTTTGTCAACCACCTGAAAAGTGGTGTGAGAACAACACAAGTCTAAGAAGACCATGGTAGGAATGGTTATCCTGGAGTTATATGGCGCCCAACGGATTCTACATCCTAGGAATTAATAACATAAGAGAACAGATGTATTATCAGACCCTTTCAGTATGATGGTGAGTGTCTGAGAGATACGTAACAGGGGCTAGGAGGGCCCAGTCTAAAAGTTCAGGAAATGCTTTCTTGACCAGATGGAAAATGAACCGTGTTTGAGCCAACTTTTCCAATTTTAATATGCTTCTATCTAAATATGAAGAAAAGGCGAGCCTCACACAGACCCAGGCCAGAGCAGGGAAGGCTCCTTGGAGAGGGCCTGGAGATAGAAGGGGGGATAATTCTGCCAGGGAGACACCGTCCCATCACCAGGCAGTGATTTTTTCCAGAACGAAGAAAGCCCCAGACCTTCTGTTCCTCTCCCTTCTCTTCTGTAAGAAGTTCAACTTTCTGGAAGCTAGCCCATGAAGATCCCCTGGATTTACCGTAGTATGATCATTCTCTTTAGGAAGGACTGGACAGCTGGGAAGACAGAAAGGGAAGGAAGAACTTCACAGATGGGCATTCTTGGTGCCTCTCCAGAGAAGAAACTGCAACCACGCCTCAGTGTCACGCAAATGACCTCTTCTCTTAAAAATTGGGCAGAGAATGAGGAAATCCGCCATAGAGATATATAGCATAGAGATAAAGCAAGAACGGGGAGAACAAGCGTATTACTTAGAAAGAAATACACCATATAATTATCCCCTAGCAGTATCCAAATCGAACATTTTTAGAGCACCCGGCCTCCGTCCACAGCTTAGAAACTGGAAAAAGGGGGAAAAAAAGTTTTTCACATTTTTCTTATGCTTTCCTGCTTAAGAACATTTTAGAAAGTATGGTTCCAATCCTAATATATAATTCATTCGTTTCTCTTATTCAACAGCACATATGTCATGAAAAAGAAGAAAGGGGAGTGATTGCCTTGGGTGGTCTCGACCATACGTAAAATGATCGATGGCAAATGCATTGGAGCCGAACATGTGTAGGTGTTTGTCTCCATTTAATTACCAGGCGAGAATCTTACCAGGAACCAAGAAAAAAATAAGTAATGAAGCCTGGGGAAGGAGACAGGGCTGTTTCTACGTCACTTTTCTTCAGGGTACTCAAAGTGTTGGGTTCAAAATACGAATGATTTAGTGAAGCAGGTAAAAGATAGGATTATTTGTAGCTGTTTTTCAAGTGCTGGAAATAAAATATAAAAAAAAAAGAGAGAGTTTATACACAAAGTGAGGCAGTAATAGGAATGTGACTTCCTCTCCATAAAATCCCTCAAAGCACATCTCCCCCTGTATGGCCACTGGCCAATACCATTTTAACATTTTTAGTATTTTATGAAGACTTTCATTTTTATTATTTTAACAAATTTTAAAGCGTGCAGGACTGAGTCACCAGGAAAACGTGTGGTCTAATTAGCCACCTTTCCCTTTTGTGAGCTAGGTAAACATTCCTATCTATTTTACTAAGCTCTTACCCATTATATTAGTGCCCATCAGCAATTATATGTATCAAGTCTATAACAGTACAAAGACACTCGACATATTAAGAAAATCATAGCCCCCAGATGTTCTGTGATAAGCAGATTCTGGTCCTAATTTTATAAACTGTAAAATCTAGCAGTATTCCAGAAATTAGGATACACAACTCTTGTGAGTATCTAAAAAGTGACCACTGTGGACTTGGGCTCTTCGCTCTTCCCCAGGGAGGAAGACAAAATGCCCCATTATGACTGAACCAAAAGGCTGACGTAATACAAAGCAAACCCATATTCAGAGTTTCAGTTTTATAAAGAAGTCTTTGAGTATATGTTTGTTGTTGTTTTCAGATGCCAATAGACTTTTCTTTCTTTTTTTTTCTTTTCTTTTTTCTCTCTTTCTCTCTCTCTCTCCCTCTCTCTCACTTTTGGGGTACAGTTGACCCACAATGTCACATTAGTTTCAGGTTTACAACTTAGTGATTTTACGGTTTATACATTACTCTGTGTTCACCGCAAGTATAGCTACCATATGTCCCGTTACGTCCCTATTACAGTATCGATGACCGTATTCCTTATGTTGTGCTTTGTATCCTGTGACGTATTTATTCCGTAACTGGAGGCCTGTATCTCCCACTCCCCTTCACCTGTTTTGCCCAACCACCCATCACCTTCCTCTCTGGCAGCCGTCAGTTTGTTCTCTGTATTTACAGAGCTGATTCTACTTTTTGTTTATTCGAGGTTTTTTTAGATTCCACATGAGTGGACTCATATGGTATTTGTCTTTCTCAGTCTGACTTCTTCCACTTAGCATAATACTTTCTAGGTCCATCCATGTTGTCTTAAATGGCATGATCTCATCCTTTTTATGGCTGCGTAATATTCCATTCTGTGTGTGTGTGTGTGTGTGTGTGTGTGTGTGTGTGTGTGTGTCTCCCCATTTTCCTTATCTAGTCATCTCTTGATGGACACATAGGTTGCTTCCATATCTTGGCTGCTGTGAATAATGCTGCACTAAACATAGGGGTACATATATCTTTCCAAATCAGTGTTCTCATTTTCTTTGGGTAAATACCCAATAGTGGAACTATTGGATCATATGGCATTTCTAGTTTAAGTTTTTTGAGGAATCGTCATACTGTTTTCTACAGTGGCTGTACAAATTTACATTCCTAACAACAATATACAAGGGTTCCTCTTTCTCCACATTCTTTTTTTTTTTTAAGATTTTATTTATTTATTCGACAGAGATAGAGACAGCCAGCGAGAGAGGGAACACAAACAGGGGGAGTGGGAGAGGAAGAAGCAGGCTCATAGCAGAGGAGCCTGATGTGGGGCTCGATCCCACAACGCCAGGATCACGCCCTGAGCCGAAGGCAGACGCTTAACTGCTGTGCCACCCAGGCGCCCCTCCATATTCTTTTTTTAATTATTATGTTCAATTAGCCAACATACAGTACATCATTAGTTTTTGACGTACTGTCCAATGACTCATTAGTTGCGTATAACACCCAGTGCTCATCACATCACATGCCCTCCTTAATACCCATCACCCGGTTACCCCATCCTCCTGTCCCCCCTCCCTTCTGTAACCCTCAGTTTGGTTCCCAGAGTTCAGAGTCTTTCATGGTTTGTCTTCCTCTCTGATTTCTCCCCCTTCAGTTTTCCCTCCCTTCCCCTGTGGTCCTCTGCACTATTCCTTAGGTTCCACATTTGAGCCATCAGAAAGGATGAATACCCACCATTTGCATCGACATGGATGGAACTGGAGGGGATTATGCTAAGTGAAGTGAGTCAAGCAGAGAAAGACAATTATCATATGGTTTCTCCACATTCTTGCCAACACTTGTTATTTCTTGTCTTTTTGATTTGAATCATCCAAGAGTGATCTGGTCCAGAGCCATCATGCAAAGGATGTTCCCTTTCCAGTCTGGTTGTAGTCGGTGAAGCCCCAGTGGCTAGACCTTTCCTCAGACTGTTTTACCCCCTCCATGCTGGAGAATAAAATCCATCAAGGAATCTAAGTTCTTTCCTGGGTGTCTCAATGCCAGAATGGATCCAGTCTTTTGTGACAGTCTGGCTAACTCTCAGGGTATGGAAACCTACCTCATAGATCTCAGGCCTCCAGTTTAAGTAGAATGGCAGGTAGAGAAAGTCTGAGAAGAACAGCAAATGAAATCATCCTGGGGTCACAAAAGACCCCAGGGGGATAAATCTAATATCAGATACAATCCGTTCAGGGGGGAGTTGCTTAAGAATGCCGTGCAATGTTTCTGCCTCTGAGTTATAAAGAAAAAAAGATTTACTAGCAGCCTTCTGATCAACTAAAGGGGGAAAGGAGGCATTCACAGAGGAAGTTCATGTGTCCTCATCCAAAACTCTTATTTCCACATGTAACAGTACCAAATTATAATCAGACGCTAGACTTTTTCTTCTTCTTCTTCTTCTTTTCTTCTTCTTCTTCTTCTTCTTCTTCTTCTTCTTAAATGGGAAGATTCAAGCCTTGGAAACACTGGTGAAATAAAGTGCCCATCACAGAGGGTGTGGTTTGGAGAAATTGATCCTAACTTAAAAGCTTTAATTAATTGTCCCACATCAGCAGCCAATAGATCAATGCTTTTGTTCTTGGCATTTTACCTTTATAAAAAATACATGGGTGCAAAATGTGAAGAAATAAAACGGATGATGAATGTAGCCACATTTCACGATGGAGAGGAGAGAAGAGCAATGTTCTCAAAAACCCCACGGGAGAACTCAGTTATTTCCCACTCGGAAGGTGCTTATCATCCGTCCTGCCCATTTGCTCAGCTATGTTCACTATTTTCGTTTTTGCAGAGACTTAAACCTACTTGGGATAAGGATACAAACAAGCTTTTGGATGATTATTGGAATGCTAAGAATTGCTTTTCTCATTTTTTGAGCCTAACACCATGCCCCTGTGGTACACACTGGTTTTATAAGGAGACTTAATTTTTTAGGTTCACAGCAAAATTGAGTGGCCAGTACAGAGAGCTCCCCTTTGCCTCTGCCGTCACGTATGCACAGTCTCCCCCATTATGAACATCCCCACCAGAGCAGTACATTGGTTATAATTGACTGAACCTACTCGACAAGCCACCATCACCCACAGAACTATGGTTCACGTTAGGTTTCATTCTTGGTGTCATACAGTCTGTGGGTTTAGACCAATGTGTACTGACAAGTACCCACAATGATATCCTACACAATAGTTTTCAGGGCTCTAAAAATCCTCTGCCTATTCATCTCTCCCCTCCCCTAATTCCCTGACAACCAATGATCATTTTACCATCTTCATAGTTTTGGCTTTTCCAGAACATCATATAGTTGGAATCACAGAGTATGTAGCCTTTGCAGACTGGCTTCTCTCACTTAGTGATATGCATTTAAGTTTCCTCCGTGTCTTTTCATAGCTTGACAGCTCATTTCTTTTTAGCACTGAATAATATTGTCTGGATGGACCACAGTTTATTTATCTATTCACCTACTGAAGGACATCTAGGTTGCTTCCAAGTTTTGGCAGTTACGAATCAAGCTGCTATAAACATCCATGTGCAGGTTGGTGTGAACATAAGTTTTCAAGTCCACTGGGTAAATATCAAAGAGTGTGACTACTAGATTATATGATAAGGGGATGTTTAATTTTTTAAGAAACAGCCAAACGGTCTCCCAAAGGAGCTGTACCATCTTGCATTCCCACCAGCAGGGAACGAGAGTTCCCGTGGCTCCACATCGTCACCAGCATTTGGTGCTGTCAGTGTTCTGGGTCGCGGCCATTCTAAATTAGTATCTAGGGGTATCTCATTGTTTTGATTTGAAATCCCCTGATGCCATAGATTGTTGAATATACTTTCACAATTTTTGTCAACTTTGCATCTTCTTTGGTGGGGCGTCCGTTCAAGACTTTTGCCATTCATTCATTCATTCATTCATCTATTTATTTAAAAGATTTTATTTATTTAACAGAGAGAGACACGGCGAGAAAGGGAACACAACCAGGGGGACTGGGAGAGGGAGAAGCAGGCTTCCCGCTGAGCAGGGAGCCCGATGCGGGGCTCGATCTCAGGACCCTGGGATCATGCCCTGAGCCGAAGGCAGACACTTAATAAGTAAGCCACCAGGCACCCCTGCCCATTTTTAAATGGGGTTCATTTTCTGCCTGTTGAGTTTTAAGAGTTCTCTGTATATTTTGGGTAACGGTCCTTTATCAGATACATCTCCAGCAAATAATTTCTCCCAGCCTGTGGCCTGTCTTCTTTTCTCTTGACACACTGAGTTTTATTTGTCATAGAGAAAAGGTGCTTATTTGGGGAAACAGGACATGGCTTTGGCAGTCTGTCTCCTCAAGTTATGCTGCAGATATCCAATTTATAATTCTAGAAAGAAATATTTTCTGGCTCCTTCCACATTCAGAAAAGCAGGTGTTTCATCCAACCTATAATGATCCTGTTCACAAATTAATGTGATTAGACTTTTACTCTTCAAACTCTCTTTTATTTCTCAGTGACTTCATTGCTCTTTTCCTACCATTTCAAAATTGACAGGTTTTAACATCCAGCTGATCTTTGCTGGAAATCAGCTGTAAACTGATCTTTGCCAGGGAGGGCTAGGAGAGGAGAAATAAGTTGGAAAGGGAATTTCTGTCCCTTCCTTCGGAAGGAAGGGGCATATCCCCCCCAGATGCCCAGCTGTATGTGACTCTATGCAGAGATACTTTCTTTGGGTTATTACTGGGACAGCCACAAGGAAATATTACTTAATCGTTAATGCTATGCACTCCAAAGAGAAAAGCATGAATCTCTGATGGGGAAGAGAACCAAGAGCAATTCTTATTTTACTGTGCCTCATTAGAGCACTCGAGAAGGTTTAACAAAGAGCAATGGCATTGACCACAGCAAGAAACAACACAATTAATAAAGACAGACCAACTCACAGGGATTCCCCAGCCTGGGTAAGGTCAGACAGAAGACAACCTCATGTAGGTTTGCCTAGAATGAAAACTAACTGCTTGCCTTTACTAAATACTCACAAGGTCTTGGGAAAAATAGCCACACAATGTTTATCATTTCCTAGAATGAGTGACTGAGAGGAGCCCAGAAAACAGATCTGTCAGGTATGCAATGGTTTAAACGAGGTCCTGCATGAAGACAGACAGCTGATCCTCTGTGCCAATTCCACCTTTCTTTACAAGAGGTGTGGTCCTTGGTTCTGGCTGCAGTTGAGCCCTGAATATTTCAAGAGCAAGAGCTCAGCTGAGAACAGCAGAGAAATGTCAAAAGGTCACACTAAAATCCCATCAGCATCGATCTTCTTTAATGTGCTGACCTCTTCCAGACTCCAATCATAAAACTAACGACTTTGTTGATAAAAACACAGAGTCTCACCCAGGTCTACACCTTCAGACCATACTGAGAGGCTGGAGGTAGGGGCAGTTACCCAGAAGTCACCTTGCATCCTATCAGAAAATTCCAGAAGGAAACCTCTCCTTACCAAAATGAGTTATAAACAGAACCTCTAAGATAGGGCTTATAAAAAATTCCCCCACATCACAAAAGAGAACAATTATCCTGAAGAAAAGCATTCCGCTTCATATTATTTCCTGTGAGAAAAAAAGAACTATGAAGACAATGCCTAGTTCCTATCATCACTAATCCTTAATAAGGGACACAAGTCAGGGACTTCCCAGAGGGCTGTGGTCCACAGAAGTGTGCTATCGACTTCAGCTAACAATGAATACTATATATAAAAATTATAGGCATTCCCCCCTCCCTTTTTTTAAATAAAATCTGGATTTCTTGCTTCTTTTGTTAAATGGAGAGATCTGGCCGTATTTGGTCCCTGTCCCCAAGGACCTGAGGAGCAGCCACTCCCTGAGATGGGCTTGTGCACCCAACACTCTTCAGAGCTTTGTCACACACTGGACTCTCATTGTATGTCACCCACCTGATCCCTGGAGGAATTTGGAGTCGCAGTGGTGATATATACCACACATGGACTCGAGGAAGCCACAGGAGCCTCCGGGAGTGATTTGCAGTTAAGATAAAAATGCAAGGTTTGGACATATGGAAGGGTAGAACGAGGACCTCCATACATCTGCTCTTCCATAAAATCAATGAAAGTACAAGCAAATTTGTCAAAATCAATGTTTTTAGAACTCTGGGAGTTAACACAAGGTTGCCAACAGTCTGAGGAGCAATGTATTGAAGAAAAGCTGCAAGACTTCAGTAAGAATGATAGAGACTATAGCATTTTAGCTGGTCCTGTTTCCACCCTTTTCTTTGCGGTTCCATGTAACCTTGAAAACCAGCAGCCTCGTAACCACAGCAGCTGTGAAAACCAGCAGTCTGGCTGCCAACACAGGGGGGTTACGTGGGGGCTGTGTTCCTCCACAAGCCCCATCGCCAGGGCATTGTCTGTATTCGTCTCATGGGTCCCTGGAAAACCCTTTGTACGACGTTGCCATTCTTTGACCTGACTTGAAGCTTACTCTGTGGGAAAAGCCCCATCCTCAGGATTTTTGTTTTTGGTTTTTAAAAGCAGTTATGAACCGTGAGAGACTGTGGACTCTGGCAAACAAACTGAGGGCTTCAGAGAGGAGGGGGGTGGGGTGGGGGATTGGGATAGGCCTGTGATGGGTAGTAAGGAGGGCACGTATTGCATGGAGCACTGGGTGTTATACGCAACTAATGAATCATCGAGCCTTACATCAAAAACCGGGGATGTACTGTATGGTGACTAATATAACAAAATAAAAATTATAAAAAAATAGAAAAATAAAAGCAGTTATTATTTAATAATGCAGCTGCTGGGGCTCCTGGGTGGCACAGTGGGTTAAGCATCTGACTCTTGGTTTCCATTCACGTGGTGATCTCAGAGTCCTGAGATTAAGCCTCCCCCCCCCCCCCCCCGCCGTCAGGCTCCAGCTCAGCGGGGAGTCTGCTTAAGACTCTCTCTCCCTTATGCAAGCTGGTATAGCCACTTTGGAAAACAGTGTGGAGGGCCCTCAAAAAGTTAAAAATAGAGCTACCCTATGATCCAGCAATTGCACTACTAGGTGTTTACCCCAAAGATACAAAATTAGTGATCCGAAGGGGCACCTGCACCCCAATGTTCAGAGCAGCAATGTCCACAATAGCCAAACTATGGAAAGAGCCCAGGTATCCATCGACAGATGAGTGGATAAAGAAGACATGGTTCATATATACAATGGAATACTACTCAGCCATCGAAAGAATGAAATCTTGCCATTTGCAACAACGTGGATGGAAGTAGAGGGTATTATGCTAAGTGAAATGCCAGAGAAAGACAATTATATGATTTCAGTCATATGTGGAATTTAGGAAACAAAACAGAGGAGCATAGAGGAAGGGAGGGGAAAGTAAAGCAATACAAAACCAGGGAGACAAACTATAAGAGACTCTTAACCATAGGGTTGCCGGAGGGGAGGGGGATGGGGGGATGGGGTAACTGGGTGATGGGCATTAAGGAGGGCACGTGATGTAATGAGCACTGGGTGTTATATACAAATGGTGAATCATTGAACTCTACCTCTGAAACTAATAATACACTATGTTAATTAATTGAATTTAAATAAAATTAAATTTTTAAAAAAAGACTCTTCCTCTTCCCCTCGCCCCTGCTCTTTCTCTTTCTCAAATAAATAAAAAAATAAACCTTAAAAAAAATAATGCTGGGAAGCCTGGGTGGTTCAGTTGGTTAACTCTTGATTTTGGCTCAGGTCATGATCTCAGGGTCCTGGGATCAAGCCCTGTGCCAGGCTGCACGCTCGGTGGGGAGTCTGCTTCTCTCTCTGCCCCTCTCCCTACTCGTGAGTGCTCTCTGTCTCAAATAAATAAAATCTTAAAAAAAAAAATAATGCAGCTGCTTAAGGCTGAGATATCAGTTGGGGCAAACAAGAGCCTGACCAAAAATGTTAAAGGAAGATCTGGAGAATGAGATATCCAGACTGCTCTGAGGGCTCTGACTTATTTCTGGAGTTCTAAAACATCGCCCTAATGTTCAGGGTTATGCATATGCCCCACTAAGATCTGAGAGGTCCTTAATCTCTCCTGGCTGACCTAAAAATCCCTGCAGAAACTGGAAGTAAACACTAAGATACACTTCCAAGCTGCCTCAATATTGAATGTATGCCCCAACACCCAGACACACACACACACACACACACACACACACACACACACACCCCTCTTCCACCAAGACTAAAAGACTTCTTGGTTCAGAGCATTTAAGAAATCTCTATTTAATCATTGACTGACTCCTAACCTAATGGAGTAGAGATTTCAATGGCCACATGCTGTACAGAATCGAGCTTCTATAGACTGAATTTTGACCTTGAAATCACTTGTTCTCTTCTCAGAATGGGATTTGACCCAGGTCCTGTTAAAATACTTTGAATTAAACCAGAGGTCCTTCTACATGTATTGTGATTCCTCGTCACCGTTTGCTGGGATTCAGTCCAACTCTATAAAGATGTTTACTGTAGCATTATCTGTGACATTTGGGATTTGGAAGGTAATTTAGGTATTTGTCACAGGGGAATGGAGAGACTCTATGGAGGCATTCTGTGAAATCCTATGCAACGAAAAGAAGCAACGAACTAGAGGGACATATAGTAAAATGGATGGATTATAAACAGTCAAAACTGCATGAAAAAGATAAAGCAGATTGAGGGCTGTAAGGCCTCACACATGCACGCAAAAGAATAGTATGTGTTTTGCAATAATTTATACGAATAGAGGGTACACATCGAGAAGAGTGAAGGAAAGCAACAAAACAAGGATGGTAATCAAATCTGCATTGGGAGGTGAAAGAGAATTAATCTTATAAAAAATCCAATCAGAGGTGAATGATTCTGGGGAAACGGGGTTCCTGGACATGTGGAAAACTAGAGGCACAGATAGGACCCAGGTACAGGTGCACAGGGAGGCTACCTTTTCTTTCTGCCTCTTTCCCTCCACCAATGATGAGCAGATGTGTTTCCTGGTGCTCAGCATGGCTCAAGACCGTGAAAAACCACATGGGTTAAACCTTCTCTTGAACCAGAGTATATGATGTGGACTCTAAGCCCTTCTGAGAATGGTCGTATAAGCCTGAATTTAAATGGACAATGGCCTCCTGAGAATTTTGATTTTTATTAACGCCAACAAGATTCCGCCTCTGTGCAACACCCCACTGGGAAAATTCATGTCAGGTTAAACTTGATGTTACTAACACTTACCAGTGTTTAAATCATGGGTTCTGGGGCACCTGGGTGGCACAGCGGTTAAGTGTCTGCCTTCGGCTCAGAGCGTGATCCCGGCGTTACGGGATTGAGCCCCACATCAGGCTCTTCCGCTATGAGCCTGCTTCTTCCTCTCCCACTCCCCCTGCTTGTGTTCCCTCTCTCGCTGGCTGTCTCTCTCTGTCGAATAAATAAATAAAATCTTTAAAAAAAAAAAAATCATGGGTTCTGCCTGTTAAAAAAAGAAAAAAAAAAAAAAGGCTTGCCTACCCCAAGATAGCTAAAACTGGTTACAATCCGGAAAAAAAATGTTAACACCCTGTATGTGTTGCTGCACTGGTCCCATGGTGAGAAAATGTCATCAACCAGAAGACAGGGATTATGTTTGGCTTATTTGGCTGAGTTGGACTATAAACAAGGCCACTAATTATTATAAGAATGAGTTTTGGCCTTAAAATCACATGTACCCTTTGGAGAATGGGGTCTGACCCAGGCCTTACTACTTAAGGTATTTTGTCCAAGGCCGATGTCCTTCCTATGTATCATGATTCTTTTGTTGTTTAAGATTTTATTTATTTGACACACACAGAGAGAGAGAGAGAGACAGCCAGCGAGAGAGGGAAAACCAGCGGGGGAGAGGGAGAAGCAGACTCCCCGCTGAGCAGGGAGCCCGATGCAGGGCTCGATCCCAGGACCCTGGGATCACGCCCTGAGCCGAAGGCAGACGCTTAATGACTGAGCCACCCAGGCACCCCGATGTATCACGATTCTTAACAACTGTTTGCTGAGATCCAAGCCAACTGCTTGACGAGTTCGTCCCCTCCACCGAGCCATCCGAAAGAAACTTTTGAAAGAGTAAATCTTGTCCCTATCCATTTTAAGTGAACTCATCTAGCTGTCTTCCCAAACTGTGGCGTAAATTCCGTGAGTACAGACCTACATTGGTTTAAAAGTTTTGCACCCTTCCCAGTGAACTTGTACATCGTGGTGCTTAAAAACAACATGGGTATAAGAAGTGTATACTAAATATTTAAATAGGCATGCATAAATGATTACCAGAAAATAAGCTTTCCTAATTACACAGACGTTCATCTGATTTTCCCATCAGGAAAGACATAAAAATACAGTGACGATCAGCTATGGAGATAAAGAATTAAATGGAGCTTTCATTTGACGTCATGGGTAGATACGTGCTCAGGAGCAAAGAGGGGAAGAGAAGCCTGAGAAAAGAAAAAGTAAACTTTGTGGAGGAAATGGGCTCTATAGAAACTTGCAAATGAAGGAAGCGACAGGGCTTGGCGAGCTGGAGGTGATGGCGTTGTACGTCAGGGCACAGCAGGGATGACTCTGGAACAGTGATACGCTCAGTAAATTCAGATGGGGTTTAATAGGTGAGGCTAGAAAGAGCAGACAAGCTACGATGGTGACAAGGGGGGAAATCTCAATAAATAAAAAAGCCTAGTACTCAGGCAGTCATGCCAGACCACACGCAAAAGAAAAGGCTGAGGATCTGAGCACCTTCAGAAATGACTGATCGGCGCTTCAGCCCAGACTGTTGACTAGAAGTCATAAAGGACCAAACGGTCCACCATAGAGTAGATCCCAGTCAACAAAAAATGGAAAAAGTACTTACTAAGTGCTTATTAGGTACTGAGTAACACTGCATCTTCTGTTTTCCAAAAGTCAGAGCTTGGTTTTCTATTTTCTCTCCACTATATATAGATGTTTGTATCCTTGAGGAAGACTTCATTTTTTTTTTTTTTTTTTTTGCAGTTGGCAAAATTACCATAATGCCTACTAACAGTGCCATGCATTCATTATACCCAGTGCAGTTTGAGTTCCAGAATGAATTTACTACATTTTACTAAACTAAATTTCTTGAGCTAAATACTGTATACTTACCCAGGCCAAACTTTTTTCTTTTCTTCTTTTTTTTTTTTTTTTTTTTTTGCTTATTTTTTTTATTTTTTTGAAGTAGGCTCCATGCCCAGCATGGAGCTCAACACGGGGCTTGAACCCAGGACTGTGACATCACGACCAGAGCTGAGATCAAGGGTCAGACACTTAACTGACTGAGCCATCCAGGTGCCCCTAAGTTTTAAGTATGAGAGTGGACCCAATTATTCTGAGCATTCTGAAAGTATGAGAGACTTTTCAGACCAGCAGGAACAGAGTATTTCTCAAACAAAAATACATGTTGCGAGTTTCATGTGTATTTCATCCCCATGCTTTGTACTGCCTAGATTTTATTTTATTTTATTTTATTTTATTTATTTATTTATTTATTTATTTATTTGACAGAGAGACAGACAGCAAGAGAGGGAACACAGCAGGGGAGTGGGAGAGGAAGAAGCAGGCTCCCAGCGGAGGAGCCCGATGTGGGACTCAATCCCGGAACGCCGGGATCACGCCCTGAGCAGAAGGCAGACGCTTAACGACTGCACTACCCAGACGCCCCAGTATGGCCTAGATTTTTTACAGTTGCATCAGCAGACTACGCCATGCACCTCAATCCAAAGTGTTTTGGTGAACGCAAATACATTTCTGAATACTATTATTCTTTTTTGGAAAATAGCTGCTCTATTGATCCCATATGGGATGAAGCAACTATGGTCTCTGAACTTCTAATTTAAAACACATATTCATATGTGTCTATGTATACATGTACAGGTCTTTTTCGATTTATGATGTGGTTACGTCCCAATAAACTCATCATAAATTGAAAATATCATGAGTCAAAAATACATTTCACATACTTAACCTACTGAACATCATAGCTTAGCAGAGTCCAACTTGAATGAGCTCAGAACGCTTACGTGAGCCCGCGGTAGGTCAAAATTATCTAAGACAAAGCCGATTTTATAAGAAAGTGTTGAATATTTCATGTAACATATTGACTACTCTACTGAAAGTGAAAACCAGAATGGCTGCATGGGTACAAAATCGTTGTTGAAGTATCAGTCGTTTACTCTCGTGATCACGTGGCTGACGGGTAGATGTGGCTGACTGCTACTGACGAGTCTTACGAGAGAGTGTCATAAGGCTTATCACTAGCCTGGCAAAAGATCAAAATTCCAAATTCAAAGTACGGTCTCTAATGAATTCATATCACTTTTATACCATCATAAAGTCAAAAAAATCGTTAAGTCAAACCACCTTAAGTCAAGGACCATCTGTATAGATGTACACACACACACACATTTTTAAAAAGGATTTTATTTATTTATTTGTCAGAGGGAGAGAGATTGAGAGAGAGCATAAGCAGGGGGAGCAGCAGAGGGAGAAGCAGACTCCCCATGGAGCAGGGAGCCCTACACGGGGCTCCATCCCAGGACCCTGGGATCATGACCTGAGCTGAAGGCAGATGCTTAACCTACTGAGTCACCCAGGTACCCCCCCCCCCAAACACACACTTATAAATGGGGGGTGAGGAGATTGCTTATGCCTGTTCTGGGTCTAGGTACTATGAGCTTAATGAAATAAAGCACGAAGGAGGATCTAACTGAAAATCCACAAGTAAGACTTCTGGTTTCTGGTTCCACATGTAAGGAGCTTAGAAGTCACCACTCTATCCTAATTATTCAAAGCTGAGCAGACTGAAAAAAGTCAATAATTCTTCTTGGATCCATAGAGAGGAGAGGACACAGGACAAATCACTGCCCCAAGATTGGAGGGACAGAGAGGTAAATATAGAGACACATGGCTTACTAGAGCAGAGACTTAGAGCAGCAGAAACCACTGTGAGGAACCAATATGAGGGTAGAAAAGCCCGAACTGTAATTAATGAATTGCTGGAGGCTTAGCATGGACAACTCTGAGAGTTAAAATCTCCAGGGAGATGCAGTTTTGGCGGGGGCTGGGGGGGGGTCATCACAATAGTGTGAGATTTGCCTTTAGCAGCTCAAGCAGATTCCCATAGTAAACACAGAGGAAAAAAAAAAAAACTACCTTGGGTTTGGGGCCAGAGGAAGAGAAGAAGAACCATTTTTCAATAGGTCAGAGTACTCAGTTCTTCTCAACAAAGGGAAACTCATGAACCCGAGCCTAAGGTGCTGGGTTATTATGAAAGCCTAACTGCCCTGGGGATGGAGAATACCCAAGCCCAATGCCTTCTAGCCATTCTGTCTAGCCATTCTGTCTCACCTAAGGGGGGAGGAAAAATGTGAGAAACGCTTGCAAAGTTCATAGTTCAGAGGCACAGGCTCACTAAAACACTGAGACCTAATCATAGGGCTGTCAGGGTTTCCCTACCACAAAACATGACTAAAGCCTATTTACAGTAGGTCCTTTTACCCAGTGTGTCACGTCCAGCTATCAAGAAAAAATTACAAGGACAGTGATTATAAAGCAGTGTTTTATAAAATGTTTGTCTTCCCTCCAACAACAACAACAACAACAAGAAAAAGAAAAAGAAAAAACTCACAAGGCATACCAAAAAAAGCAAAAAACACAGTGCAAAGTGAGAAAGCAAACATCAGAACCAGACATGAAAGGGATGTTGGGATTATCAGATGCGGAACTTAAAACAACTACGATTAATTAATATGTAAGGGCTTTAATGGATAAAGTAGACAGCATGCAAGAACAGATGGCCAATGTAAGCAGAGAAATGAAAATCTCAATTAAAAAAAACTGGAAAGAAGTACTGGAGATCAAACACACTAACAAAGGAAGAGTGCTTCTGATTGGGCTTATTAGTAGACTGGACACAGCTGAGGACAGAATTTCTGCACAAGAGGATGGATCAGCAGAATTCACAAAATCCAAAAAGCAAAAAGAACAAAGACTGAAGAAAAGCATAGCAGGACGTCCAAGGATTATGGGACAGTTATAAAAGGAATGGGAACACCAGAGGAGAAGAGAGAGAGAAAGGAACAGAAGTAGTATTGGGAAACATATTGACTGAGAATTTCCACCAAATTAATGTCAGACACCAAACCACAGATCTAGGAAGCTTGAAGAACATGAAACGGGATGAATGCCAAAAAAGCGACACCAAGGCGTATCATTTTCAAGTGACAGAAAATCAAAGATAAAGGGAAACAATCCTGAAAGAAACCAGAGGGAAGAAAACCTCCTAGCTATGGAGAAGAAATGGTAAGAATTATGTCTGACTTCTCAGAAACCACGCCAGCGAGAAGAGAGCAGAGTGAGGCACTTAAATGTTGGGAGGGAAGAAAAAAAATCACCTAGAATCACCTGTATGCTGGGAAATTATCCCTCCAAATTGAAGGAGAAATAAAGACTTTCTCAAAACTGGGAGGGAATTTGCTGCCATTAGACCTGCTTTGCAACAAATGTTAAGAGTTCTTCAGGGAGAAGGAAAATCATACAGGTCAGAAGCCCTAGGTCTACCTACAAAAAGGAAGAACACTGAAGAATGAATACATGAAGGTTAAGACAAAGTCCACATGGAGACCATGAGTAAAATGGGAGTATGAGCACGGGGAACAGTCTAGGAGACTGAGAAGCAAATTTGTCTAGTTGGGTATCATTTAGACGGTAGGAGAACTCCATGGCCCACGCTGTGGTGACAATGTGGAAAGATGGGCATATACAATGAAGGGAGGTAAGAAAGGGAGCAGCTTTCAAAAACCTGTCTACGGAGAGTACCGGGTGTTATATGCAGCTAATGAATCATTGAACATGACATGAAAAACTAACGATGTACTATATGGTGGCTAACTGAACATTAAAAAAAAACCCTGTCTACCATTTCTGCAGTAATAGAAATTCTAAATGGTCTCCCCACTGCTATCGTTTCTCCCAATTCTCCTTCATGTATTACTCATGCTGACTTGATTCCAATTACATAAGCTGCCAAGAGCCTTGATTCTAATCCATGCCCTCCATCTAACTTGGTCATTTATGAGATCCAAGACCCTTTGCCTCTCTGGGCCCCAGTTTCTTCATCTGGGAAATGGGGACAGTTAGTTAGCCTAGGTAATCATTTCTGAAGATCCCTGTGGTTTTAAGATTCTTTGTTCCAGTTAGGAGAAATCCAAGGCTATAAGAAAATTTTTGGGAAGTGTTTCTCTGCTATAATGCCCATTGATTTCACAGATTAGTGTGAATATCTATGGTAGAGACGAGGGTTGCAAAACCAATGTCCATTTATACAGATTAATTACCAGGGTGGTTTGATCAGAATAAGAGAATAAGGGGCGCCTGGGTGGTGCAGTCATTAAGCGTCTGCCTTCGGCTCAGGGTGTGATCCCAGCGTTCTGGGATCGAGCCCCACGTCAGGCTTCTCCTATAGGAGCCTGCTTCTTCCTCTCCCACTCCCCCTGCTTGTGTTCCCTCTCTCGCTGGCTGTCTCTGTCAAATAAATAAAATCTTTTAAAAAAATTAAAAAAAAGAATAAGAGATTAAAAAGTCAATAATTCCTTTATGCATTCAAGTAAGAAGAAAAAAACAAGAGTCCTCTCGCCACCAGGGTACCAAATTCCTTGATGTATTTCTCATTCAAATCAATTTTCTTCTTTTCTCTGCCACAATACTTTCAGACTTCCAAGCAAAGATACAAAGCCTCCCCCGATCCTGTTCACTGGAAGAGGCCTGTCCGTACTCTCAATTCCTGCTGCCCTCACACCTCTCCCATGGCTCCACTCACTTTCCATACTGCATTATAATTATATGAATACAGATGTGACCTTCCTTAGTAGACCAAGTTTCTTGTGTTTCTTATGTATCCCTATGCCTTGCAAATAGAAGACATCCATTATGAATGAATGAATGAATGAATGAATGAAAGAACGAATGAATGGGAGGAAAGGAAGGAAAGAAGGAAGCAGGCAACAAACCCATGGCAACATATCCAAATCTCTAAAAGAACCGATAATTCTTAAGTATAGGAACAGTGTGAACAGTGAGAACTGCACCCAACAGGATACCCAGTTGACTCTAAAGACAGGGCTCGACATTTCACTTTGAAGAAGAAACGATCAGGCACATGATGAAGGAATAACAGAACACTTGTTAGTTGAGCCCCGTCTGGCTCATTTAGGATTCAAGAATGCCTTGGCATGCCTGGCAACGCTCCTCAGGGATCGGGAGTTATATTTAACAGTAGTCTGTAGGCACCTTAATCCTCCTCCCCGACTCAGACCTCAGTCATGAATGTCACAGCTAAATAGTTCTCATTCTCTCCTCTAAACTCAACAATCATTTCCCGCTATTCCTTTTTAAAGACAGTGCTTAACCAGAACAGGACAAGATCTAGACTTGATAAAAGCTGAGTGCTTCCTGCCACCGAATCCTTTGGTATCAGAATCTGCAATTGGAAAATGTACCTAAATGAAAAGCAAAGCAAAATACCTTAAAATTTATTTTTATCTTTCTCAAAACAGGTATTAGCAATGGGTTATTGTGCAAGCAAGCAAAAAAAAAAAAAAAACTTTCAATTTTTTTTCTATAGACCTTATTCATACTTCACCAGTTTTCCCACTAATGCCCTTTTTTCATTCCAGGATCCACTGTAGAATACTATATTGCATGTGGTTAATTTTTTTAAAGATTTTATTTATTTATTCGACAGAGATAGAGACAGCCAGCGAGAGAGGGAACACAAGCAGGGGGAGTGGGAGAGGAAGAAGCAGGCTCCTAGCAGAGAAGCCCGATGTGGGGCTCGATCCCAGAACGCTGGGATCACGCCCTGAGCCGAAGGCAGATGCTTAACCACTGCGCTACCCAGGCGCCCCGACATGTGGCTAATTTTTAACACATTTGATCAATGTTTCTAACACAAACTTTTAAAAATTGAAGGGTAGTTGACATAAGATTGAATTCTTAAAGACAAACCACTCACGGCCATGTAGATCTCGAGAGACCATGAAAACAACTCTCACCTTAGGGAATCAGAAAGAAATACTAAAACGTGACACCTTCTTGTCTACCTGTGTCCTACAAACATCTTTGCCACGTGCCTCGGAATGAAAGGGAAATGCTATTGGCCATCAAAGTCAAAGGGCACTTTCTCTCTTACACTAGAATAAACTCCAATTGTGAGGGTCTGCTTTGTCCCAATAACACGTAACGATGTCCTCCGTTACAAACTACGGAATGATTATTCGTAGAAGGAAACTGCTATTCTAGCCTATCGGCACTCCAAAGGCAGTACTGGCTCAGAGGACAGATCCACTACTTTGTACCCAACTACCCTCCTGTGCTCTACAGGCATTACTTTTGCTGTCACAACAGTCGGCAAGATAGTATTCAACACAGACCTCTCTAGACAAGGAAATTAAACCCCGAGTAGGATTCAAAACACCTCTTGAAACTTAATGAACATCTTATCCATCTGAATAAATGAAAGCTTCCATTAGGATCTCAATGTTAAATATGTGGACGATGCAATTAACTCCCACCAACATTGTCCCTCTAACTTTTCACTCCACTCCCTTCTCGAAGAACGGAGTCGTAGAAGGATGAGGTCATGATGGAATGTCTGTGGGGTTTTAGATGGAGCGTTTAGTCAGCACAGCAGAAGGAGAGCCCAGACAAGGTCAGAAGCAAGACCTCTTGGCTTCCCCAGTGCAACAGCTGCTTCTAAGGGCTGGCTGGGACCTCCATGAAACCTGAACCAACAGCAAATCAGACGAAGCTGAATAGCCCAAACTCTAGCGTTGTGTCTGGAGCTCAGAGATCATACCCCTGGCCTCTGCTTCCTTTTCCGTAAACTCAATCCACTCTGGCTTCACGTCATTAGACTGCTATTGTTCTATCCATTTTTTAAAAAGACCCCAACAAGGGATATTCCGGGGAGAGTCACGCGTACTGCTAGGTCCAGGACTACGCTAACAGATATTAGAGATAAAACAAATACACTCAAGCCCCAGGTCTGTAATATCAAAAATATGAAAGCCAAGTGCATTTGCTTGGCTTACATTATTTGGATGTTTGCCTGGGTTTGCTAATTCACTTTACCAGGATAGTCTCCTGAAAAGTAAACCCAGCCATCTTCTTGAACCCTGAGGTGTTAATCCTTGACCTGCACTCATAGTGACTCAGCTGTCACTTTTCAAAAATCCAAAAGGCTTTTTGTGGGGTCAAACCCATTTATACACATGCATTCTCAGCATCAGGGAGACTGACAGTGGCCACCTGCAGGCATATAAGCAGCAGCAGAACTTGGGGGACTAAACAAGTGGACCCTTCCTGAATGAAAGCAGGAATGATCACACAGGATGACTCGGTATTTAAAAGAATGGGTGACGCTAAGTGGACACAAGAGTAGAGAATGAGAATTTTGATCCCAGGTTTGTTACTGTGGTGAGATCATTGGCAAACCTTTAAGACTCTTTTGGCCCTGTTTCTTAATGCATAAAAATAAAGAAGTTGAACTCTCAGTATTGATCAAACTATGTTTTATGCTCCCCAGCTCAGGAAAAGGGAAAGAGTTTGTAAGAAGTTGAACTGCAAGATTTCTAAGTTTGCTTTAAACTCTTACATGATTTTCATCTTTTTTTTTTTT
>NW_024426663.1:75340571-75375645 GCF_017311325.1 Ursus maritimus | reverse complement strand
TTTTTTTTTTTTAAATCACATTAAGTGAGAAAAATGGTTCTTCAGACAAGACATCTAGGATGAGAAATGAGATGCTCAATGACCAAGCACATGTCACTATTGTGAAGGGTCTTCGGAAATCGGTTAAGATGAGTTTGACCTCAAGAAATATAAATTTGCTTAGCATTATACCCTCTAGCTCCATCCATGTCATTGCAAGTGGCAAGATTTCATTCTTTTTGTTGGCTGAGCAATATTCCATTGTATATAGATGTACCAGTTCTTCTTTACCCATTCATCAGTTGATTGACATTTGGGCTCTTTCCATAGTTTGGTTATTGTTGATAATGCTGCTATAAACATTGGGGTGCATGTGCCCCTTCAAATCAGTGGTTTTTTTTTTTTTAATCCTATGGGTAAATACTTAGTATTGCAATTGCTGGGTCATAGGGTAGTTCTATTTTTAACTTTTTGAGGACCCTCTATCCTATCTTCCAGAATGGCTGCACCAGTTTGCATTCCCACCAACAGTGCAAGAAGGTTCCCCCTTCTCCACATCCTTGCTGACACCCATTGTTTCTTGTGGTGCTGACTTGAGCCACTCTGACAGGTGTCAGGTGATATATCATTATAGTTTTGATTTATATTTCCCTGATGAATACAAGTATGATTTCACTCATATGTAGAATTTAAGAAACAAAACAAACCAGCAAAGGGAGTGAGGGGTAAACCAAGAAGCAAACTCTAAACTATAGAGAACAAACTGATGATTAGCAGAAGGGGGGTGGCTCAGGGGATGGGTTAAACGGGTGATGGGGATTAAGGAGTCCACTTGTTGTGATGAGCACCGGGTGCTGTATGGAAACATAGAATCGCTATATTGTACCCCTGAAACATATTACACAGTCAACTAACTGGAATTTAAATAAAAAGTTAAAAAATAAATAAATGAAAATTACAAGAAATATAAATCGTCAGTGCATCTGTGTTGAATAAGGGGGGGATTTTTTTCTTTCTCTCAGTAGATTTTCAGCAGAATAGCTGATAAACGTTATCTAAGACCCAAGTTCTTTACATTTTGCTATGCTACTACCTTCAGCAAAAGGACCTTTTCCACCCACTAGCTCTCCTCATGCTCGCCAGAGAGCTGCAGCAGCTCCAGCAATCTCATGACAAACCCAGATGACAATGCCCTGCAGGAAAACCAGGAGCCATGTTTTCCCAGTTGCGTGTGTCTCAATTAATCAGCAAGACAACAATTCCCAGGAATTCTCAGCAGATTTCCAATCAAGTGTCAGACAGAATTTTGACATATGCCTTGGCCCACACTAATTATTTGAAAGTAAACAAGGACCACCAGAGTTGGCTTAGTTCAATTCCAAATTCATGCCCTGGCCCTGGAAATGTGTCTGGCTACCCCCCGCCCCAGTACATGGCTATGTGGAAAATAAATGCTATTAGAAAAGAAGTAGGGGAATGGCTTTTGCAAGAGAACCAAAATTGCTTCACAGGGAAGGTCTCCAAGCCATCGCCATAGTACATTATTTTAAAGGAATTAGCTGGATCAATGATCCATTAATATAAAATGTGATATTGCTCAAATTTGCCACTTATCTAAGAAGGGCATGCTTAGCAAATTAAGTATAATACCCAGGAGGATTGCTGCCTTTTTACAGTCTCTGATGGATTAGTAGGGAAATAAGTAACATAAAAGATTGTCAGCTTGATCTTTACTACATAACCATCTCGCATCTCATTGGAGAAGAGGCACAAGGAGAGCAGAAAAGAGGGTGACCTGCCAGGAGGCTAACTTAATAATACAGACTAGAGGCAACGAGGTCCTGAACCGAGGCAGATACAGAGGGAATGAAGAGGAGAAGGATTCAGGATTCAAGACATACGTGCAGGCAGAATTGGCATCTTCTGGGGACAGATCGGATGTAGATGGTAAAGAAGAAAAGGGAGTTTAAAGTGACGGAGAAAAAAAAGGAAAAAAGGAAGAACAACAACATATCCAAGAGAGGGATGAGAGAAAAATAATGAACCCAGGTCGCTGGACCCAGGTTAAACGTGAGATGCCTGTTTCAGTCTGTGCTTGGAGTTCAACCAGATGCTTCCCTAGACTATCTTTCTGTAGGAAGAGAACAGAGCAAGAGAAGAGAAGAATGGGTAAGGACAAAACTTGGGAAGACTGACATTTAAGGAGTGAACAGAACAGGAGAAGTGTTCAGAGGGAGATGAGGTAACTTGGAGAGAAACAGGTCATGCAGGTAAGTAAATCAATATTTAAAGAGAAAGCATATATGCTAAGTAAAACAAGGCTCTGAAGGCATCGACTGGTTTTAGCAATTAAAAAGATAGCTTATTTAGTGGGAGCTAGCATTATAGATGTGGCGGTAAAATTGCGGGGGCTTCCGGAGTCAGTGGTGTAAGTTAAGGGAGTGAGAACCAGGGATACTGGAGTCCCAAGATGAATAAGAATCACAGGATGCATTTTGTTTTGAGGATGGAGAAACCCAAGCATACGTTCGGGAGCCTTCAGAGAGAAAGAGGTTTAAAAACACCAGAAGAGGAGGTAATGATCACATCTAACAATAATTTTTAAAAATTTTTCTAACAGACTTATTAATTCAATGAATTCTTTTTGATTACTATGACTCTGACACTGGCGATAAAGCAGGAACTAAACAGATAACCAGTAATTTTCTAGTGAAACATCACAGCAACTCAAATTAATTCAAATAAGCTGACAATACACATCTTTTCTTTACAGCTCTAAAAACTGTGGGTCTTACTAAAAATTGTGGAAAAGCTTAGGTATTGTACTCTCAAAGTCCCCAGGAGGAAAATATATTCCACGAGACCTTTTTCTTCCCCCTCATTTTTAAAATGTATTTACTCGTTCATTCAGTGACTGAAGCATAATTGACACTAGTTTCAGGTATACAACATAGTTATTTGACAAGTCTATAGGTTATCCTGCGCTCCCAAGTGCAACCCTCGGTCACCATACAACACTATTACGATATCATACACTAAAACCTTTATGCCTTTTATCCCCGTGACCTTTTCTTTCCCTGACTGGAAGCATGTACCTCCCACTCCCCTTCACCCATTTTGCCCATCTCTCCAACCCCCTCCTCTCTGGCAACCACCAGTTTGTTCTCTGCATCTCAGGGTCTGTTTCACACGGCTGTTTTGAACACCTGTTCAGAGTACAGTTCCCTGCGGCAGGAGCATCCCTCATGGCCTCTCTCCTGGGTTTGGTGGAATGCTGGGTCCTCTAAGGCCAACAAGAGGGTTTTCAGATTAGGAAATCAGAAGAAGACTAGACAGAGAAGCTTCTGTGTATCTGATCCTTTGATGTTTATTTGACGTTTGTTTCTGAAAGGCAGGGCAGACTCTTCACAAAGACTCTACGGAGAGTTGCAAAGGCACTAGCAACAACCCAGCACAGCGCTCATAGGGGTGTCATACACGTGACAGACAGCTTCAGACCAGGAAGCCTTGCAACACGTGCAACACTCGGTGCCACTGTCTCTCCCTCCTGTCTTCCCCAGGTCCACCCTAAATGCAGCAACCCGAGTGCCTCGAATGATCCTTACTATTCTGCTCATCCTTGCGCCCTTCTCCCTGAGGAGTTGACAGCCTCGGCTTCTTTTCTCAAGGATTTCTCCTCTCCCCTGAGTTCTCAAGTCCCAAACTTGCCACTTCTCTAGAACCAGGGTTCTTCACTCCCCTGCTTCAAACCCAGGTCTCTGCACTGACCACTGTTTATGCTGAAAACACTCTGCCCCTGGGGAAAACCACAGGGCACATTCCCTTAGTTCATTCAGTTCTCTGCTCTAATGTCTTATGAGAAAGGAATTACTCAATCTTCCTGTGAAAAACAGCACGTGCCTTCAGTCTCCTTTGCCTTCCAGGTTCCTTTCTTCATAGTACTTTTTACTATGTGTCACATTTATTTGTTTTCTATTCCCCTACCTGCATCCCAGGACCAGACGATAAATTCCAGGAAAGCAGGAATTTTTGCTGTTGCTGCTTACTGCCATAGCCTTAGGCCCTGTAGCAGAGCCTGATCCATGGCAGCTGCTCAATGATTCTTTACTGGATGGTTCCACCACACCCCAGTACATCATCAACACCACCTCATGGCTCATTCTGCCTCTTCTTCAACATCATTTCCCCCAGGATGCCTTGCTGACTTTTTCACTTTTACCTCCCTCCAAATTCAGTTCATTACCTCTCCATCCAAAGCACCCAGTCGCTAAGAAACACATCCCAAATTTCAAAACGTACTGTCACTCACAGAACAGATGCTCTGTACCAAGACATAGTGTCAAGACAAAATAAGCTTTAAAGATTTTAATACCACCTCATTCATAGTATAGTAGGAGATAAGATCCCCAGAACAACTCATTTAAAAGTAAGTCAGAGAAACACTGCCCAGATGGAAATCCACTCTAAAAACTGGCAAAAAAATGAGCTATGTCAACTTCTTTAGAACCCTGGACATTGAAGACCTGCAAAAACTCCAAGTAGCATTTATTCAAGAAAATTGGCTGAATCTCGGTAAGAACAGCAAGCTTTGTGGCCCTAACAGGTATGAAAACCCTCCGCTTAGCAGACACACGTGAACACAAAGGGGCACTCAATGGCCGAGCAACTCACCTAGTTTATATATTCTGACCATGCTCTCCCCAGATCTCACTTACCAATGTCTACCCTAAAACCACCATATGACATTATCGAGTCCTCCTTCCTCTGTGCCCCACTCCCGTTTTGGTTAGAGTGTTCTTCTAACTTCCCCTTTGGGAGACGTCACAGAGACTCTGTCAAGGCACTGCCCCCAATGAACCCAGCTTTGTATGAGCCAGGGCGCCCCCTGCTGGTCTCCAGCAGGGTTTGGGGCTTCAGCCTCCTCCGTGTTTTCTTCTTGTCTCTCACTCTTTTTTTTCCCCCTCTGTATCACAAAGTGGAACACAGACCCTGAAACAGAGTAGACATGAAGTAAGCGCTCCCCAAATGACTGAGTTTATTCAAGAAAGAAAGTTTGGAGATTTAAAATGTAGCATCTGGAATGCAGCATGCATTTGGTTTCAACGAGACATTGAATACCTTAGCCCACCTGTCTTTGCCTACTCAGTGAAAGAACAGAAGCCAAGGCAAAGAACACAGGAATGGAACAAAATGCCAAGAATGTTCACTTTAAAAAATACAGAGCGGTATGACAGCAGGAAGAACACGAGCCACGCTGCATGGCCATGGTCACCTCAAATGCAGACACAAACATGGAGTCACGGAGTTTGTCTTATTCATTCATAAGACACAGCACATCTCTAACATGGGCTAAGTGGAAATGGCACATTTCACAGACTTGTGTACATTCCTTTCAAGGAAAATATTATAGACATTATCAAGTTAGTAGAGAAGACAGCAATGTGACTACCCTCTCTCTCAATGCTTTTTTTAAAAAAAAGATTTTATTTATTTATTTAGAGAGTGAGAGAGCACAAGCAGGGGGAGCAGCAGAGGGAGAGGGAGAAGCAGTCTCCCCACTGCACAGGGAACCCGATGCGGGACTCGATCCCAGGACCCTGGGATCATGACCTGAGCTGAAGGCAGACGCTTAACTGACCGAGCCACCCAGGTGTCCAACAGTCTTTTTTTTTTTTAATTCAGACTTTATAGTCTTTTGTCTTTACTCTCTTTGCAGAATCATGGGCGGAGAATAGTGTTTCTCCATGCGTGACAAACAGCAATGTCATGATGAATAGAAGCTGACACTAGGTGTTGGTCTAAGGAGTCACCAAGAATGATGGAGATGTCACAGGAGAGATGCTACTTTTTTTTTTAAGGTTTATTTATTTATTTGAGGATGCCTGGGTGGCTCAGTCGGTTAAGCATCTGCCTTCAGCTCAGGTTGTGATCCCAAGGTCCTGGGATCAAGTCCCATGTCAGGCTCCCTGCTCAGCGGGGAGCCTACTTCTCCCTCTCCCTCTGCCTGCCGCTCCCCCTGCTTGTGCGCTCTCTCTGTCAAGTAAATAAAGATTTTACTTATTTGAGAGAATTTATTTATTTGAGAGAAAATAAACATTTTATTTATTTGAGAGAAAAAGAGCACAAGCAGGTAGAGGGGCAAAGGGAAAGAATCTCAAGCAGACTCCCCACTGAGGGCAGAGCCTGATGCAGGGCTCGATCTCACAACCCTGAGGTCACGACCCTAAGACCATGACCTGAGCCGAAACCCAAGAGTCGGACATTTAACGGACTGAGCCACCCAGGAGCCTCTGGAGATGCCACTTCTAAGGGGAGGCCGTACAGAAAACAGACCTGGGGCCACCATCCCTTCCCATTTCCTGAGAAAACCTAAATAACAGACACTGTTATGTGGACTTTCCCAAGATTTGCATTCTGTGTTAAATTTGATGGAGGAAGGGGAAAAGGAGATTAAGAAAGGCAAGGAGAAAACAAAGGGAAGAAAGAAAAATGTGGAAGCCAGATAAAATGTGTCTGCAGATCACCCGTGTCTGGCACGCTCCCATCTACCAGCTGCTTTCACAGATATGGACATTTACACCCGGAGAATCAATAGGACTACTCATTATCAGGAACCAGAACCCTGTCTGCCTTCTTCCAAAGCCTCTCCTTTTCCTTTTTTTAAGATTTATTTATTCATTTTGAGAGAGGAGAGAGAGAGAGAGAGAGCAAGCACGAGCTGAGGGAGGGGCAGAGGGAGAGGGACAAGTAGATTCCATGATGAGTGTAGAGTCTGACGTGGGGCTCGATCTCACCACCCTGAGATCATGACCTGAGCTGAAATCAAGAGTTGGGTTCTTTTTTTTTTTTTTTTTTTAAAGATTTTATTTATTTATGTGACAGAGACACAGCCAGTGAGAGAGGGAACACAGCAGGGGGAGTGGGAGAGGAAGAAGCAGGCTCCCAGTGGAGGAGCCCGATGTGGGACTCGATCCCGGAACGCCAGGATCACGCCCTGAGCCGAAGGCAGACGCTTTAACGACTGCACTACCCAGGCGCCCCAAGAGTTGGGTTCTTAACCACCTGAGCGACCAAGGCGCCCCAGCCTCTCCTTTTCATACACCTTCCTAGTATTGCTTATCACGTGACCACACTCTCAGTAACACAAACGTTTCCTCGTGGTTTATATACCCCGTCTCCTGGAAATGCAGTTGGACAAAATAATGCCACTCTCTGATCCTCAGGGAAGGAAAGCAAAGGTGAGTATACACTTCTCTCCACCTAGAAGTCTTTGATGAATCTTTAGCCTCTAGGGAGGTTTACTTCCAGGATCTTTTACAATAGGACCCAAGAGGCTGGAGAGCCCTTGTAGTCAACAGTTTTTAATACCCCATCTTATCATCAAGTCCAGCCTGGCACAGTAATTTCCTGGTGAGCACACCTCATGACGAATTGCACAAGAAAACATTCGTCATGCTGATGAAGATGAGGTGTGAATAATAGAAAACTTCAGAGCTGGTAGACGGGCATGAGAGCCGAGCAAAACAAACCAACCAAAACAGAACCCACTGTAATGGGCTTCCTCTCCTTTTTTTTTTTTTTTCTTCCCAGCAAAAGCTTATTCATAAAGCTACTTTTGGTTTTTTCTTTTTTTTTAAAGCTACTTTTGAATATCTGTTTCCTGCGGTGTGTCTAAACAGAAATTATTCCAGCAGGGAGTTTAATTTCCGAAAGTCCAAAATCCCACAATTTCTTAATTTCGTAGCTCTTGCTGATACTTATGATCTACCAAGTACTTATCCTTTTCAGTAGTTGTGGCCTTTTTTGATCCCAGAGGAAGTTAAAAAAAAAAAAATCTTAGGAAAGGTTGTGATTGTATGTACGACAGGAAAAAAGGCTAATTAGCACATGGAAAGTACCAAGCCAGGACCAAAGTGTTCTCAGCAGGGCTGGTACAAATTGAGAGATGAACCTGATTCCCGCGCACGTGTTTTATGTCTCTCTCAGTAGATCAGACAACCACCTCTGGATGCCGACTTACTACTAAATATTTCTCAATATTAGTAAGAGTCATTTGGGAGAGGATTAAGAATACAAATCCTGGTTCTTACTCTAGACCGCATGAATCAGCATCGCCCCTGCGCTATTGTGATGAGCAGAAAGACCGAGAACGAGGAAGCCAGGGGGAAAGCTTCACACTCTAATAAGACTAAAATAGTATGGGGTTTTCATAGGGTGACTCAATTGAATCGATTAGAAAATGCTGCACTCTGGGGGCGCCTGGGTGGCGCAGTCATTAAGCGTCTGCTTTCGGCTCAGGGCGTGATCCCGGCGTTATAGGATCGAGCCCCACATCAGGCTCCTCTGCTGGGAGCCTGCTTCTTCCTCTCCCACTCCCCCTGTTTGTGTTCCCTCTCTCGCTGGCTGTCTCTATCTCTGTCGAATAAACAAATAAAATCTTAAAAAAAAAGAAAGAAAGAAAATGCTGCACTCTGAGGCGTGAAGGAAATAGAATAACTAAAGCAACGTTGACTCCAGGTCCTGATCACCGGGAACAGAATTTGCAATATTTCCAGTTGGATGCAAGCCATGCCAAGGAGGTCGCTGCCCCGTCGATCTATCTTCTAGGTTTTCTGTATAACTGTGAGCAAATCATCCAACAGGTTTACACATTTACAGAGTGGCTGTGAAGAATGAACCACCTCTACTCGCCGGCACGGTGTAAGGCTAGAGGAGTAACGATCACGGTGTTATATATGTTTCAATATGCACAACACCAATGTCACACAACACTGAAAATAGCTTTCCATGGCTGCTATTTATCAACAAGCCTCGATCATTCACCATAAGATGACCCAAACAGATAGAATTTAATATTCTGGAAGATCCGATGAAGCACACAGGGTTCAAAACAAGGCATGGGAAAGGGGGTGGCTGAAAAGAAAGTAAACGAAAGCCTGAAAAAAAAATGCTGCTGTCTTTGATTTTAAGATGCAATTTCCCAGCAAGAGCATACTTAACTTTAAAAGTAGACTTATCCCGAGAGAAGCGTGTGCAGAGGGCAAAGTGCACCTACCCTGTCTTCAAATGTCTGTCTTAAGTGATCTAGGCTCTCTTCAGTGTAGCAATTTCACATTGTTACCATACGCTCGTGACCTGAACCAATTCCCACTGTCCAGCCTTCATCATATTGTAACCTTCCGCATCTCCGAATAGAGCACTTCCTGGTAGAGCAAAGTTACTTGTTCTGGAAGATCAGGTTCATTGCTGGTTCTCGATAATACTACGTCTGGTGTAACTATTTCAAGCATTTCTGGAAGACTGTCCTAAAAGGATAAAGTGGTATCTGAGAAAGAGGTTGGGGTGTGACATCCATTGAAAACATCGATCAGTGCATTCGTGTGGGGCATACACCTGTACTGAGAACCTACTGTGTGTCCTATACTGAGAACCTACTGTGTGTCCATTGTTATCCTCGGCAATGGAAACAGAGTCAAGAACAGTAATGCCAAGTTTTCTGCCCTCACAGAACTCTCATGTTCCTGGAGGTAGTTGATGCCAAACTGATAGCAAACCGAATGTCAACGAGTCAAGAGCCCTATGCAGATAATTAAAATAGGAAAATGCGAGAGAGTGACTGGGTGCTACCATCGTACAGGGAGGTAGGGAAGGTACTCCGAGGAGGTAATATTTAAGCCAAGACGTTAAGTGTCAAGAGATAAATCTAGGATATCCGGGGGAAAAGAAAACTGCAGGGAGAAGGACCAGCCCATGCAAAGCCTGGAATGAGCAAAGGCTGGAATGAGCTTGGTATATTTGGAGAGCAGAAAGAAGGCTGGTGTGGCCAGAGTAAGGTGAGGTCAGAGAAGTGGGCAGTTTCTCAAACCAGAGCGACTATTTTGGATATAAAGAACAATATTGTGGCAATTCATAAAATCTGAATAAGGTTTGTTGATAAGATAATAGCCCTAGATGAACGTAAGTGTTTTGAGTTTTGATTACTGGACTGTGGTTATGTCTTAGAAAGTCCTTATTTTTAGGAAATAAACACTGATGTATTTAGGGGTACAGGGCAATGCCTGCTGAGTGTGTGTGTGTGTGTGTGTGTGTGTGTGTGTGTGTTAACATTTGAGGAATCTGGGTGAAGGATATATGGCAATTTTTTTCATTCACTTTAGACCTTTTTGAGAAGTTTGAAATTATTCCAAAGTTAAAAGTTAAAAAATACTTCAAAAAGGAAAAAGTGGCAATGGGACACATATCCATCAGATCGGCTAAAACCAAGAAGACTGAAAGTATCAAGGGTAGACAAGACGGTGAGGTCACAGAACCCCCTTCTGGAAGGCTCTCTGGTAGCATTCACTAAAGCTGAACATATATGCCCAGCCTAGGCACTAACACTTCTACTTCTAGGCACATACACAGGAGAAATGGTCATAACTGTTCACCAAAATACACGTATAAAAATAATCAAAGCAGTGCTTTTTATAATGGTCCCCAGATGGAGACAGCCCAAATATATCTCAAGATGGAAAGGGATAAATTAATTAAACTATGTTCATGGAAGAGTCGTACGATGAATGACTTGGAACTACCCATCATACAGGTGAGCCCACAAACCATATTCAATGAAAGAAGCTATAAACAAAATAACATGTATTATATGATCCCATTCACATACAGCTCAAAAACAGCAAAAGCGCCCCATCAGGGGAGCAGAAAGGCAAGTAAAACGAAATCGTATATGCTTTTGGATCTAGACGGTGGTCACGTGCCCGTGCTCAGTTTCTGGAAATTCATTAAGCTGTACATGTATTCACACATTTCTAGATACTTCTGCAGTATAAGAAGTTAACAGGTGCACATCCTTAGACAAAATAAACATGAATTGCAAACAAAACCTCCCTTTATATAAAAATTGACGCAAAATGGGTAACAGACTTAAATGTAAAACCATCAACTATTACGCAGAAACAAGGGAGAAATCTTCAGGACAGGGAGGGCTGGAAAAATAGCTCTTAGAGTTGACACCAAAAGCATGACCGATAAAAGGAAAAACAGCAACGTTGGATCTCATCGAAATGCAAAACTGCCCCACGAAGGAGTCTGCCGAGACGGTGGAAAGACGTGAAAGTATTTATGAACCCCGCATTCAACAAAGGACTTGTATCTAGACTATATGAAGGACTCCAGAACTCAACAGTAAAATCCAGAAAATTGAATTAGGAAAAGGACGAAAGGCATGAATAGACATTTCATCGAGGACAGCACACAGAAGACAAATAAGGACAAGAAGAGACCTTCAAAATCATTAGCTATTAGAGAAATGCCAATGAAAACCCTAATAAGATCTCACCGTGCACCTCTTAGAGTGGCTAAAATATAGTAATAACACCAAAAACTGGCAAGGATGTGGAGGAATGGAATCATGCATTCACTGTTGATTGGAATATAAAATGGCAAAGCCATGCTAGAAAAGAGTACAAGACTTTCTTACAAAACTAAACATGTCCTTGCCATAGAATGCTGTAATTGCGTTCTGGGAATCTACACCAGAGACACGAAGACACGTGTTTACAGAAAATCCTGTATAGGTGATGGGTAGTAAGGAGGGCACGTATTGCACGGTGCACTGGGTGTTATACGCAACTAATGAATCATGGAACATTGCATCAAAAACTGGGGGTGTACTGTATGGTGACTAACATAATACAATAAAAAATTATTATAAAAAAAAAGAACGTTAAGCTTCATGAGCACTGAAAAAATAAATAAATAACACCTTTTCTGTTTCCATAATTAAAAAAAATTAAAAAATAATAAACTGAAAAATAAATAAATAAATGCCCATAACAGCTGTAGTCATGATAGCCCCACAATGGAAACCTTCAACAGGTGAATGGGTAAATTCACAGTGGCATAATCATACCACGGAACAGTCCTCAACAAGGGAACAAACTACTGATATACACAAGAACTTGAATGAAGCATAAGGGAACAATGCTGAGTGAGTGAAACCAGCCCATGTCAAAAAGTTACATACTGGGTGATTCCATGTATGTCACACTCCGAAAATAACAAAACCATAGAAAGGGAGGCTTGGTGGCTACCGACTGTTAAAGAAACCCCACAAAAGCCTCTAGCATGGGGGGCGAGGGGGAATCTCTTTTTAAAAATAGTTTTGAAACCATATGATAATTGTCTTTCTCTGCTTGATTTATTTCACTTAGCATAATCTCGTCCAGTCCCGTCCATGTTGCTGCAAATGTTGGGTGGAGATCGGAAGGAGAAGGAAGGGAAGAATGAAGGGGTGGGGGTAATCAGAAGGGGGAATGAACCATGAGAGACTATGGACTCTGAGAAACAAACTGAGGGCCTCAGAGGGGAGGGGGTGGGCGAATGGGATAGACTGGTGATGGGTAGTAAGGAGGGCACGTATTGCATGGTGCACTGGGTGTTATATGCAAACAATGAATCATGGAACTTTACATCAAAAACTAGGGATGTACTTACTGTATGGTGACTAACATTAACATCATAAAAAAGTTTTAAAAAACAGTTTTGAAAGAAACGAACAGAATTTCTCTAAGGCACACGAGAAGCAAGAATTTGCCGAGTTCTGAAGGAGAAGCATTTTGATTCTCGAATTTCATGCCAAGCAAAGAACTGTTCAGTCCTGAGGACAAAATAAAGAGTTTCACATATACAAAGAAGAAAAGAAAAAAACTGCCAGCAGAGGATCTCACACAGTTCTAGGACGTTAAATTTTGCTTCATAGATCTGGGAAGGAGTCTACATGCACAACTGGTTGGTACGGTACTAATTGTCTAGTCATCACCACAATTACTAGAACAGAAACACATTACAAATTTAAAAGGATGAAATTCATTGAAAAAAAGTTATAACTGTTGTTTAAAGAGTGTATTTATAAACAAGAATAACCACATCTTGAAGTAAAACTTCCCAAGTCTATTAAAATGTAGATGACCTGGAGGGGAGAGACCTCCAAGGAAGCCAAAGTCTTGGCTTAAGTGGAGGAGGGAAATATGCCAGATGCTGATAAAAATTACGTTTATTTAGCTGTGCTTTAATAAACACTCAAACGTACACTTCATGAGAATACAATCCCATTTCTCTTATTTGCCACAGAATACCGTGGCCCAAAATGTCAGCTGGCGCTTAAGATCCATTGAATAAATAATAAGTAAATATGTGAATGAATGAATGGATAAATTCATTCATTTCAGGATAACTCTTACTACATTGAAATTATTCTAAACATCAATAATCATAATAAATGCCAGTGGGTTTAAATCTCCACTATATAGCTATGCAGTTGACCATTGAATGACATGGGTTTGAACTGCATGGATCCACTTATATGTGGATTTTTTCAATACAGTACAGTACTGTCAACTTATTTTCTCTTCCCTATGGTTTTCTAAATAACATTCTCTTTTTTCTTGCTTTATTGTAATAACACAGTGTATTATTATACACATACAAAATATGTGTTAATCAACTGTTTCTGTCATCAGTCAGGCTTCTGGTCAACCACAAGCTGTTAGTAGTTAAACTTTTGGGCCCTCAAAAATCCCACATGGATTTTAACTGCATGGGAGGCCAATACCCCTCAGCCCCGCGTTGTTCAAGGGTCAACGGTACTTAACTTTCAAAGGAATTCTACGTACCAGTCATTTTGTTAGCACTTTCTTTGTAAGTGCATAATCTAATACGATCCTCACATCAACCTTGTGGAATACTTCTAAGCATATTACGTACTCTAAGTATATTGGATAAGAGTACTTAGTGCATGTGAAGAAACAGGCTAAAAAAACTTAGTAATGTGCACAAGATCTGATAGCTATCAAGGAAGAATGAAAAATACGCATCTAGGAAATCTAACTTCAGAGCACATGTATTATACAAAGGTATTCTAATTACTAAGATGCAATTAAAATATTAAAAGAACAATCACGAATCGTTCTACATTTAACAACTGATTTGTAATAAAGAGAAGAACTAGAAACTAGATAAAATTAGTAAACTGATATAAAAAAAAAAAAGAACTGTGACAAAAATCCACACATCCTACTTGGAAATCCATAGATCAAGCAAAGACCAAGACAATAAAGGTTTGCAATAAGTCTAATATTTTAAACATTTGGTAGAAGGTGTGCCTGCCACTGTCCGAACCCGGTAGTTTTAGGAGGGGGAGAAATGGGACTCTCCTTTGCATGTATTTTAGAATTGTTCGTGCGTCATTCACTAGAAGGACAACATTCAGAGAGTCACTGGAGGAACCACAGGACCCAGCAGGAAGCTGTGCTCAGAGCTAAGACTCATTACAGAAGAAGGACATCAGTAGGGGAAAGACACATGGGTGGAGTCTGGAGAAACCCACACACAAGCTTCTTTATGCTCTCTCCTTCCTTCCCTGGGCTCCATTCTCTAACAATGAAATGCAGTCACATGTGTGCAATGCATTTGCCCGGTGAAGCCCATCAGAGATTCAGTGTCCACCCTTTTTTTATGGGGGCTTGGTCATACAGATACCCTCTGTCTAGCACATTCCGCGATTCCAGAATCCCAGAAGAAAAGCAGGTAATTCAGCATAAATCAGAGTGATTTCACAGTCTGAAACATAGCGAACCACTTACAACAGGGAACTCTTTCATATCAGTGCAGGGAATGGACCTAGTGGCGCCAAGATCTCAGATGCCACCCGAGAGCCAACACACAAGTGGGTACTTCTAAAGAGAGTAGTTTCAGGTCTGCTATGTTAACTCTTTTTTGTGCATTGGTTTATGTGGTTTTCTACGTCTTGAGCTAGTTTTTTTTTTTTTAAGATTTTATTTATTTATTCGACAGAGATAGAGACAGCCAGCGAGAGAGGGAACACAAGCAGGGGGAGTGGGAGAGGAAGAAGCAGGCTCATAGCGGAAGAGCCTGATGTGGGGCTCGATCCCATAATGCCGAGATCACGCCCTGAGCCGAAGGCAGACGCTTAACCACTGTGCCACCCAGGCGCCCCTTGAGCTAGTTTTTGTAGTTTATATTTACCTAGAAAATAACTTCTTTGGCTTGGGCTTTCAAATTAAAGTTCACATTGTTGTGCCCATCAAATTGCATCTTTGTTCCTCACATTGTTCATTTCTGTGAATCAGTCCTGTGTCAAGTTTACTGTGTTATTAGTCTTTCTTTCCAAAGAATAAGATGTTGGTTGTGTTGATCCATTGAATTCTTTTGTCGTTCTGTCTGTATTTTGTGCTTTTGTCTTTATGGAATCCTTTATTATGTGTTTTGCTGTTGTTTTCTGTCTTCTACAGTTGAGAAGTAAATTCAAATAAAAAGGAAAATGTAAAACCCGTGAACAGCTAATACAGCACAACTAAGTAACAAGGTATCTATTCCCGGGAATCCCCAAAAACAAATGGTTGAGGACAAATTACCGAAAAGCCGCAGGACCTGCATGACATCAGCAACTGTGTGGGAGGAAATTAAGGGGGGAAAAAAAAACAGGCAAAGGAAGAGAAGCTCCAGATAAATGTCAGGGTAGGGAAAGGAGCCAGGGATTCTCATTAAAAATAAATAAAGAAAGAAAGAACCCGAAGAGCATGTCTAAAATGAACGTACACCTGCAAGGCATGCTCACAAGAATAAAACTATAATTCTATTTAAAAAGAAGCTAAAATTAATTTAGGAAATCATACGAGATGTGAAATAGAGCATAAATCTGAAATAGTAACACTTGGAAATGAGGTGACAAAATACAGAAAAATGTGAAATAAAGGCAAATCTGACTTTCAAGATAAAGAATGAACTAGAAGGAACAGAAGAGCAAATAAAACAATAAGCTTAAGATAGGTAGAAGGAGAAAAAAAGAAGAAAAATTTCAGTGGAAAACAGTTTTAAAAATTCATGAGAAAGTAGAAATACCGAAGATAAAGAACATCTAATATCTGGATAACAAGACTCCCTAAAGGAGAAGCTAAAAAAAAAAAAAAAAAAAAAAAAAAAAAGGCAAGAAAACAGAACACAAAAAAGCATAATGCAAGAAAATTTCTTGAAATGCATATATGTGTGTATATGAAGACATAAAATAACCAAAGGAATTTTACTCCGATAAAATTACTAGAATTTCAATTTAAAAAATTTTAAATCCTTTTGTTAGCTTGGCCAAAAGAGCAAGGGACTTACAAGGAAAATGAAAATGAAATTGGATTATCATCAGACGTTGACAGCAATCTTTTAGGCCAGATGATAATGGAGTAATAAATTTAAGATACTAAATAAAAAATTATAATGTAAGCCAAGATTTTCATTTTCCGCAAAACTACTTTCAAGTATAAAGGACACAAACTTATAGACATCATGAATTGAGGGAATACTATCGTCATCAACACTTTGTGAGGAATCAACTACAGAAAATGAGTTCAAACAGTTAATGTGGAAAGACATTAATATAAACATGGGTTATAAACATTAAATACATTAAAACAGAATTCTAAATGAGGATTAAAAATGAAAGTATAGTAACAAGTGGTTGTATAGTCCGACAGCACAGATACAGTACAATTATATAGAGGAAGAATAGGAAGAGCATATGCATATGTTCACATTAACCACATTGAAGGTGATAATATTTGTATTGTTTTTCTCAGACCATTGTGTATATAATGGGCATCAGCATTATTTCATGTCTTATCTTACACAGGACTCACATACGTTGTAGTTCGGAGTATGGGGCTAGGCTAGAACAATGAGCAACATAGTAGCATTGAATATCCCTAGCACAAATATGGTAGCCTTGAAATCCCAGTTCCAATCACAAGAAACCAGGACTTCTTGGACAATGGCTAATTCCAGGTCTAGAGCAGAAGATGGATAAGATGATGTCATAGCACACAGGGAGGATGCTCAACACCCAGGAACACACTTGGGAGCCAACTTGAAGTGGCTCCCCCCACTGGCCAGATATGGGAAACTGTGAACTTCAAAAAGGATAAGAATTACAATAGATTAAAACTCATCAAATATGTTTGTATCCTTGAGTTCGTAATAATTATAAAATAACTGATTAACTTCAGAGGATGACAAGGAACCAATCCAATATTTAGAAAATTAGTAATCAAAGGGAAAGAGTCGAGCCTTTATCTCAGTTAACCAAATAGGAATCAGCATTGCTTATGAATTCCTTCAGCACTGTCGGCCTTGCCAATTATCTCATCTATTGAGATTTTTAAAAAGATTTATTTATTCGTTTATTTGAGAGAGAGAGAGAGCACGTGAGCAGGGAGGGGGCAAAGGGAGATGAAAAAGGAGAGAAGCAGATTCCCCACTGAGCATGGAGCCCAACGGGGGCCTGGATCCCAGAATCCCAAGCTCATGACCTGAGCTCAAACCAAGAGTCAGTTGCTCAACCGACAGAGCCACCCGGGTGCCCCTATTAGGTTCTTTATTTCAACTATTATGTTTCCCATACTAAATATGTCCAGGTGTTTTTCAAATATAACTAAGTTTCTTTTCCTATTGCTTATAGCTTCCTTTATCTCTTAAATATATTTACTACACTTATTTTAAGCTCTGCCCCAATAATCCTGCTGCAGGTTGGGTGAACTTTTCTGTTGATGGTCTTTCTCTTAGAGCCGAGGTCAGCAAACTCATTTTCAGTCAAGGGCTAGATAGTAAGTATTTTGGGTTTCATGGGCCAGATGGTCTCTGTCACACGACTCAACTCGGCCACTGCAGTGTGAAAGTAGCCAGAGACAATACGTAAATCAAAGAGCGTGGCTGTGTTCCAATAAAACTTTATTTATGGGCACTGAAATGTGAATTTTATATAATTTTAATGTGTCACAAAATACCATCCTTCTTTCTATTTTCCCTTTCAACCATTTAAAATGTAAAAACCACTCACAGCTTGGGGACTGTCTATAAAGGGTAGAGAGCTGGCTCTGGCTCATGGACCGCAGTCAGCTGACCACTCAATGTTGAGTGTGTGTATTCCTTGGGTGTCTGGCTATTTTGAACTGTAAGCTTATGTTTCCCTGCCTATTTTCATTGCTCCATCTCCTTATATTTCCTATATGTTATGTTAATACATACTTACAGAAATACTTGCTTGGTTAGGAATTTATAATGGGTTTATATTATTTTTATTTGTAAGTCTTAGTCTGACTTTCTATTAATCTCACTATAAAGATCCTAAAAGAGGAGACAGTAGCAATTTTCCCATTGCCCCTCTGACCATTAGAACAGATCCCAAGGAAGGACCAGGTATTTTCAGTTGAACCCGTATCTCCAATAATTTTATTTGCAACGAGCGCTAAGAAGACTGAATTTCTCTCTCTCTTTTTTAACCGTGAAGAAACTCTAAATGCAGGTCAAGATTAATTGATGGCCTTATTTATATCTTTCCTTTTGGAGAAAAATCAGGAAGAAACACAAAGCTATCAGGTGAACACTCTGTTAACTTACAGGAGGCCTCGAACAGCCAGACAGTTTCCAAGTTCTGAACAACATGACTGTGTTCATGTCTCTGCTGTCACAGTCTTTCCTGGAGTCTGCAGACACCAGAGAAATGCTGATAACCCTAGAAACATCAAAGTTTGGAAGGACAGACCTGAAAATTCACAACTCTTTGAAGTGTAGTGTTTATGAGGCTAACTTACTTTTCATGAAGTTACGATAATCATTACTTTGATTCTCTGTCTGGTTCAACATCAACTATACCCACTGCGGCCTGGCCTCATCTTCCCAGATTGGTACAGGCAACGTTAGGAATCTAAGAAGCAGGCTGCATAAGCCTCCTTCACCCCCAGCTGGGAGAGTGAACTCCCAACATTGCCCAGTCTGAAGCTCCTTCTAGGCAGTGGGGATGACAAGCAGGAAAAAGGAGACGATGTGGATATGCATTTACACAGACCAAAGTCTTTGGGGGAAATAAAAGTCATGTATCCTGGGATGCCTGGGTGGCTGAGTTGATGGGCGGCTGACTCTTGATTTGGGCTCAGGTCATGATCTCACGATTGTGGGATCAAGCCCCATGGTAGGCTCCATGCTCAGCACAGAGTCTGCTCTTCCCTCTCCCTGCCCCTACCCCTGCTGGTGTGCACGCTCTCTCTCTCTCTCAAATAAATAAACAAAATCTTTTTTAAAAAAAATCACATACCCAGGGCACCTGGGTGGCTCAGTTGGTTAAGCGACTGCCTTCAGCTCAGGTCATGATCCTGGAGTCCCAGGATGGAGTCCCACATCAGGCTCCCAGCTCAGCGGGGAGTCTGCTTCTCCCTCTGACCCTCTCCCCTCTCATGCTCTCTCTGTCTCTCTCTCTCTCTCTAATAAACAAATAAACTCCTTTAAAAAAATCACATACCCTACACAGAAGGTTTTAGCTGAAATGATTGTCATAGATTCACTCCTCCCAAAATCCTCCCTACAATTTCCGCCAAGGTAGAGGCCCTACCTCTAATTTTAATTTACTTCATTTACATGTGGCTTTTCTTATTTTGTCCTTATCGTGAGAAGGGAGCCCTATTTGATGGGCAACTAGGAATAGTTCAGCCTTCAGTTGGTTGAGATTCAACTGCATTCTCGACTCACCTTATTTTGGTTTTTGTGAGCAGAGACAACTCTCCACCTTGCTTTTTCCTATTTTTCCATAAAGCTTTGGTGGCTTCAAAATCTCTGATTTCTTACATTTTCAGCTTCTTCTGGCCTATGCTATTCATTACAATGAAAGTTTTCGGGGCATGCCTCTGATTTCTGTATTCAGTATCCACACAATGAAAAACGCTATTTTCTCAACAGCACTCAGAACCCCCTTTCATACGCTCCTCAAACGCAGACCTACAACCATTCACGAACAAGCAGGTTTTTCTCACTCACTATATCACCTACGTCAATCTGCCCGTCCTACATTGTGGCTTTATCACAATCCAGGTCATCTCCACTTCAATTAGGTGACTAATTCAAATGTCAATCTTGAGATGACCTTGCGAATGTAGGCAACATCTTCCCCTCCACACTTGATGCACAAAAGTAGTTCATTTATGATATCTGAAAGCATTTAGGGCGAAAATAATTTTCCGAAATGGAACTTGGAGGCAATACCAACAAGATCCTAGCTGAAGACCTTGTCAGTAATTATGCTAATGTGGTTCGAAGGGGGTTGGAGGCATTCCAAATCCTCCTTTCCAAAATCACATTCCAATTTGTCCAGGGAGTTTTTTCCGAGCACTTCAGCCTGCTATCACTGTGTCTTCCCCAAACTCTTGGGGGTTTGTTGTCCATGGCAAACATGTTGATTGCCAAACATAAGGATTTAACTTTCTCTCCCTAGTACTGAGTTATCTTTTCATGTATAGGGCCAGCTGCACACATTAGCTGATAAGCTCTTTAAGAGCAGTGGCTTTTGCTTATAAGAAGCAGAGATTTGACATATCTGAATTGTTGAAATTAATGGGGATGCATGGAGACAGGCAGCAACAGGAATGAGAGCGATGAAAACAGATCTCGCAGGAATTTCAAACAAGACGACTGAACACGCCTCTCGAGTAAAGGCACAACAGCATCTTGTAGGAATCTCATTCCTACTGTATCAGACACAACTCGGATTTCCTCCCCAAGCTTGCCCCTCCCCATTCCCTCCCTACTTCAGCCAATCATAATACCAAAGAGTCGAATTTGATTCTTCTTTCTCCCCACATTCAATCTGCAGCAAGTCCTCTCGACTCGATCCATAAAACATATCATAAATCTATTTCTCTCTCCCTCCAATGCTACATATGTAATCCAAGCCATCATCTTTTCTCCCTTTAAAACCTAATGTACCCTCTGCAAGCATTTCCATCAGGACTCTTTTCCAATCCACTCCCCGCAGCTGAGTGATCTTTTCTATTTAGCACTCAGATCAGATGCCCTACTTAAGACACTCTACAGAGTTTCCAGTAGGCTATAGGTAGACAGCACACAGAGTCATGGTGGAATTTAAGTGGCATAAAGGCGAGGGACAGATGCCCCATCTCTTATGCTGATTTCCCTTGGTCTCCAGGATCCCCAGAAGCGTTGCACACAGATGCCAGGGACACTGCTGTAGAAAGTAGGAAAGCTCCATATGTACTTAAGGCTTAAGTCACCATTCCAGAAATATTTACAAGGAATGCATTAGGTTCCCATGGCTGCTGTAATGTTACCACAAACATGGTAGCTTTTAACATGAGCCATTTTTCTCTCACGGTTCTGGAGGCCAGAAGTCTGAAATCAGTATCATTGAGTTGAAATCAGTGTGTTGGTCTGGCTGTATGCTCTCTGCAGGTTCCAGGGTAGAACCCATCCCTTGTCTCTTCCAGCTTCCGGGGGCTGCTGGCGACTCCTTCGCTTGTGACCCTATCACTCCAATCTCCGAAACCAGCATCATCAACTCTCTCTCTCTCTGCTGTCTTCTCCTCATTGCTTCCTCTGTGCCTGTGAAAACTCCCTCTGCCTCTCCCTTACTTGTGGTGGCATTTAGGGTCCATTCAGATAATCCAGGATTCTCTCTTCATTTAAAAATCTTTCATTTAGTCATATTTGCAAAGACCCTTTCTCCAGATAAGGTCATGCTCCGGGTTCCAGGGAGCGGGACCTGATATTTCTGTGGTGTCATTTTTTAGCCAACAGCATGGAACATCTACAGGTTTCTATTTAAGGTAATGCAGGCAGCCATCAAGGTTGCTTTGAACCAAATTCTGCACCACCAAGGCAAAACTCTCACATGAGGGGTTAAAAAGAACAGGGCAGCCGGTGTTCTTGAGAAATAGATACCCTCACCTTCGAGCATGCCAAAATGCCCATTTCCCTGAACCTTTCTGACAGATTCTCATTGCCTTTAGAATAAAGTCAAAAATCCTTACCATGACTTACACACCCAATGTGATCCCGTTGCTCTTCGCTTCTCTGACTTTGTCTCATAACACACAGCCCTGTGCTCAGCAGCTCTTGCAATAACTAGAACTCAGGAAGGACTTCTGACCCAGCAGTCTCAGTATTTGCTATATCCTTTGCCCAGTACCTTTTGCCCCAGGTTTTTCTGGTGAGCTCCTTCTTTTCATTCATCGCTCACTGTGAACGCAATCTCTTCACAGAGGTCTGTTTTATTTTCTTCTACTTCTTATAACTACCTAAAATTGCTTGTTTATTGATTTGTTTGCTTCTTTATTATGAGTCTTATCTTATTAGAATATAACTTCCCTGGCAGGAGGCATCTCCTTGTCCTTGTTCCCCGCTATAGCCCCAGCGCCTGGCACAGAATCCATTTTCTCAAGATGTTACAGGAGCAGGACGGAGAAGGTTGAGAAGCAATATAAGCGTCCTAGGGTTTTCGTAAGTGTTTGATAAATAAATCAATAAAGGCAGGCAAGGAGAGGGGTCAGAGTGGCACCGTGAAAACCCTGCAAAAATATCTCTAGGCAAAACCCTAAGAAAGGGAATGCCATTCACGGAAAAGCGCACTGGTGCTTTGGGCTGTGTCAGGATTAGATGGGATTGTATCATGGAGAAACAGAAAGCCAAGAAAGAAAAGATATTCTTAGTTTATAGCTAGGATCTCAACATTTTGGCTACCTTTCAACACTGTTAAATTTTACAAGGAACACATATCTTCAATGTGGAGAAGAGTTTATGTTTTTAGGAGCGAAATATTAATGCATTCTCAAGACGAATGTAATTACCTTCCCCATAAGTGTATTCGATCTAGGCCAGACGATGAGGTAAACGATGCTGTTCCTGTTTTATTGTTTCAATGTTATGTATAAACAGGAAGCCCCTTCAGAATGCCTTTCTCGAGAGGCCCCTTACGAGGCATATTGCATCAAAGTACAAGGAGGAACTACTTCTGGAGATGGGATCACAAAATCATGATGTCGCTGGCAACATTCCACCAGCTAAAGCTCTTCAAAGATAAAATCATTAGCTATTCGATAGCGCTTCTTGTTTGATGATAGAAGATAACATAATCCATCAGCCAAATTCCATTTCAGAATAGCCTTACCTCACTCCAATCTTATATAATTCTTTAGCTTAATAACAAAGGGCCTTCTTGTTCTAAGTGAATTTCAGATCCCAGGAAAAAGTGCTAACAAAAAGTGGAAGATTTAGCACGTAGGCCAAAACAATCTATAAAGATCGAGCCCAAGTCAGCAATCCTATCTACTATTGGGTCCTATTGTGTACTAGTCCTACTATTGGGACCTAAGGGAGTCCTTTTCCCTCCCTGGTTGTACAATCTCTCACCTTCACAAAGAGGGCGATGTCACAAATCCTCCCTAGGATATGTTCAGCCTTTGGATTTGATTTGCTTATATTCAACATCCAAGACAATGCTGTGATAAATGAAACACTCAAGCAGAAACTATGAGACAGCACCTGGGCTAAGTTGTGGCCTGAGGAAGGCTCACCTACCAACATAGGAATAAATTTGGGTGACAGAGGAGTGCCAGGAAGCACTTGATCTTTTCCCAACGAAACACTTAGACTCAAGAAAGTGGTGATCAATCAGTCCTACCTGCTTTATTCTTACCTGTTTATGTTGGGTGTTGGCGGCTCAGTTTCAGCGTGGGTCAATGATACACAAGTCATGGTGGCCATTCGTGTGGCTATCTATTCATATCATACTAGGTACAACCAAAATGCACTGCAGTCCCACAGAGACTTTTCACAACTCTTGAAAAGCAGGGGCCAGGAAATTCTGACTTGACTTTCACAAAGCCACCTGAATGAATGACCCATATGGACTGAATGGCTCATCATGATGGCAGAATGCCCTCAAATAGCCATCAATATGAGTAAATGGCATACACATCCTTTTATCGGAAACATCCACGCTTTTGATCGCACAAGTCCTAATGGGACCCACTATTCTTACATACATATCATAAAACCGATCCCTTCCCATTTCTTTAAAACTCTTTCCCTTTGGGGAGACGCTTGGTCCTGTTTCTTAGAACGGTTCTGTAAAGTGGTCATGACTGTATCTTTAAGCACCAACCTTTTCCCTTTTTCAAAGAATTGTTTCCACTGAGCATAATGCAGCCTTTATGAATTTTTTAACTGACCTTCTTTGTACATTTTTCTCTCACTAAAATGGAAAATGGGCTTCTCAGGAAGCTTTTCTGAGCTTTAAAAACTTTAAAAGAATGTGTTTCCTTGTTCCACTTCTAAGTTTAGCAGCACAAGAAGGAATCTCATCATTCGTGCCCTAATCACCACAAGACGCACATTTCTGAAAACCATCACTAAAACACCGGTTACCCTTTGCAGGCATCCAAAAAGACACGTAACCTTTTAGTGGCCCACAGCTATTCCGGGATAGAGATATAAAAGAATCTTGCCCAGGAATGGTTTTCTTGGGAGAGAGCTTCTGGGCCTTCTTGATACCACAATGTTGCCACATCTCCAGATGCTCGGTGGCTTCATGCCGGCAACATATGCTCCCAATTCCCAAAACTTCTCCTCTCTTTGAGCCCTAATCCATGAGACTGGGTTCTCAGAGAGCTGTGAAGAATATCGACGCAATACATGAATTGTGCAATTCATTGTGCAATGCAGTATTGGTAATGCCGCTCCTATCTACCTCCGGGGGGTGGTTTGTACTTCTAGAGTTTTCCAGGTGGCCTGAGGTCACAGAGACTGGAGAAGAGGAGGATTTCCTTCCTGGAGTACTGAGGCAGTATGCCTCGACCTAGGTTCACCACTGGGCCCGAGTTTATGTATATGACTAAAAATAAAACCCATTTAAAACTGAATATAATTTGGGATAAGGTAGCAGTTTGTTCTTAACTTTCAGTTAATGTCCAGGGCAGGAATAACATCCTAGAGTAACAGAATCCTCTCTACTCCAACCTCCACAAGACATTTCTCCCCCCCACCACCCTTCTGTCACTGGAGAGAAGAGTGCACAGTAAGAAACGCATTGCAACTTAAACTAGCCCTGTGTGCTCCCTCCTCCAGCTATCTCCTAGCACAGAATCCCTTTCAAAAGAAAAATAAACCTCACTTGCTAAGCCCTGAAAAAGCAAAGGTCTTCTTTTTTAAAGCTTTCTTGAGAAGGCAGCACACACGAAAGTCATAAGCAAGCCTTCTAGAAATTGGTATTTACACATCTTTTTCTGCAGCATACCACTTCTTACCCTGTCTTCCTTCCTCTCCGTCTCCCTCCTTCCCCATTTTTTCTCTCCTCTTATCCCTCTTTCTGTGGAATCGTCTGTCCTACTCTAAACTTCTATCATCCTCTACAGTTCCCTATCAGCATGACAAAAGGACCACATTTTTCCTCTGCTCTCTCTCTCTCTCTCACATGAGGTAGGCGAGCCCCCGTACTGACAATAAGCTGAGTCTACAAGACAGATGCCACACAGGGACGGCTGCATTCACCACCTCAGAGGCAGAGACCACGTAGAGTGGGACACCCGTGTCACAAGGCATAGGGTCTAACAGATGTGTTCGGCTCTGGTTCAAGTGAGAAAGATGTGTGGGGTAGGGGTGGTGGGAAGGAGCACCTTCTACTTGGCAAGAAAGAACACATGTGGAATTCATACACAGCATGGGAAGTCAGGTGAGCAGGTCCACTGTTGGAAAGAGCAGGTCATGGACAGACGCTGAACCCAGCCTCTGGGGAAAGAGGCTCAGAGAAGCGATGTGGACTCCAGGCAAGTGGCCACCTTGATCAAAAAGAGTGTTCATCAGAAGGCTACAGCATAATTCAGAGAAATGAAGAGAAGTCATCGTGAAGGACAGGAACCAGACTATTTCCATGGAACTGCAAGAGAGGAACTCATGGGCCGTGCCTTTAGGATGCCACCACCAGGATGGATTAGTTGCAGTAACTGTTCTGTTTTTAGGTCGTTCTTCTCACGTAGAAATCAGGGCTGATGTGCTAGTCCAGACAGTGCTAGGGAGAAGAGGGAGGCCTAGCGAATACCATGACATAAAAGATTCAGAGGCCCCAGGACTCCCTCCCAGGACACAGGCTACATCTCTGGCAGGAAGGTTCATTTCCAGCCCCTGCAAAGGATGGCAGAGGGACAGAACCAAGCCTGGGCTTGCAGAAGGAGCCCAGCAGGGACCAGCACACTCCAGCTTCCGCTTGTCTGATACCCAGGGGAGTTGGTGCCAATACTCCCAGAGCTCCCTGCGGTGTTCTGAGTGCTGGAAGAAAACTGAAGGAAAGGAAAACAGCCCTGCCTCTTGTCTTTTCAATAAACAGGATTGACTTTTAAGAGCCTGAAGACTTACTTGTGGTCATAGGAGGCACCCATGAAAATGTAATAGTCATAAGATTTAATTCAAACCAGATTGTTCCCTTCCTTCCCATTTAACGGTGCTGTTAGGATACAGGTGCTGGAGAAGAGTAATAGCACAAACACAGTCAAACACACAAAGATCACACGTGACCGGAGCATGGGCTGGTCCCGGGCAGAAGCCTCAAGACTTCATCGATACTTTGCTTTTCCTACCCAGAAAACTAACACTTTCTAGTTTCCTCTTATTCTACCACCAGAAGCAACGAATAACATAAAACCCTTTGTACTAATGTACTATGACTCAATACTTGGCCTCTACATTTTAAATTTGCATTTAAAATGCAAAAACATGCCAGGTTTGAGAAGGTGGACTTAATGGAAAGGCAAGACCTTGACCTTATGGAAAGGTAAGCTATTTGGGGGTATAAGCACTTCTGACACCCCTCAAAATAGACAAAGGAGCCTTCTAACTCCACCTGCAGGTAAGCTGATCCCAATTTGTGTGCATGAGTGAGTGAGTGTGTGTGTGTTTCTACTCTACCTGGAGGTACGGTATTATCCCTGCTATACAGTTCCTTTTTTTTTTTTTTTAAAGATTTTATTTATTTATCCAACAGAGATAGAGACAGCCAGCGAGAGAAGGAACACAAGCAGGGGGAGTGGGAGAGGAAGAAGCAGGCTCCTAGCGGAGGAGCCTGATGTGGGGCTCGATCCCAGAACGCCGGGATCACGCCCTGAGCCGAAGGCAGACGCTTAACGACTGCGCCACCCAAGTGCCCCCCCTGCTATACAGTTTCTGAACGTTCAGTATTACTCTCAAATGAGGGACCTCAAAGCATTTGCAATGATTTACCCAGCTAAACCAAAAGAAAACGTTTTCTTCATGTGGCTCGTGACACTGTGCTCGTCTTGGATCATAAGCTGTCCCACATGATGTTAATTTGAAGTTATTATCCAGAAGGACACCTAACATTCCAATAATAGCACTGATGTCACATGCTCAGTTCCTGTGCTCACATTTGTATTTGTGTTCCCTCCCAGGGTGGCACGAACGAAGGACAAATGACCTCACAGCCAGGAATACGGAAGGAGGGTCATGGCAGTTCTGAAAGAGGAAAAAAAAAAAAAAATTGCCGAGAACCAGGGTCCTTACTAGACAAGCAAGGGCACACAGGACTGGAAAGAAACTCNNNAGCCAGTACTCGTGCTGCTAGCAGGGGCATATGAAACAGGTCTCCTCTTTGGCAAAGCAAGAAACAAGCTCTTTACTGTAGAGCCCGGTGTGATGGTTTCCAGAGGGGAGGTGGGCGGGGGGATGGGTGAAATGGGGGATGGGGATGGAGATGAAGGAGGGCACTGGTCCTGATGAGCACCAGGGGATTTTCCACAATTCATTTATATATATATATATATAATATCATATATATATTATATTATTATTATATGTTATTGTTTTATATTATATATAGATATGAACATTGGGGTGAATGTGCCCCTTCTTTTTACTACATCTGTACCTTTGGGGTAAATACCTAGTATTTCGCTGGGTCGTAGGGTAGCTCTATTTTTAATGTCTTGACAGGGGAAGGGAGGGAAAACTGAATGGGAAGAAATCAGAGAGGGAGACAAATTATGAGAGACTCTGGGCTCTGGGAACCAAACTGAGGGTTACGCAAGGGAGGGGATTGGGGGGGGATGGGGTAACCAAGTGATGGGTATTAAGGAGGGCATGTGCTGGGGTGAGCACTGGGTGTTACATGCAACTAATGAATCGTTGAACACCACGACAAAAACTTATGATGTACTATATTCTGGCAAACTGAATGTAATTAAAAAATTAATAATATTTATATAGTCGTGGAGACGTAATGAAAAATATCCAGCAAGGGGTATTTCTGGAATGTACTCTACAATTGGTTACCATTTTAAAATAATATATCACAATGAACCCTGGATGGCCTATGTTTTCTAGGTGGCCTTCGACTTTTAGCAAACAACATGGGAGTGGGATTATGGGCCTATGAGCCACTGACCTGTGAACCCTACATGGACATGGACCCCACTGCCTAGAAATAGTACAGGAGGTTACTGAAGAGCAAAGTCATAATAGAATTGTGTCACCCACATTCAATCCCCTCTCCAATGTAACACAAGACCTTTTTAGATCAATGCCCACCTGTCAAAGAAAAAGGAGAAAGTCCGGTGACTTGGTCAGTTTCAAGGCCAGCCAAAAAATTCTGCAGATCTCAATTCTCGATTTTCTAAGTCCCTATGATATGCTGAAGCTGTACAGGATCCTATGTTTTTGTTTGTTTGTCTTAATCTCATCAATGCATTTCTGTGGTACCTCGGGTCCTCTTCTGTGCGACCTTTGATTTGACATTGACTTCGCATGCCACTCTATATTTCCCACACCACCTCTTTAACATGGGTAAATGATTTCTTTTACAGCAGAGATTCTCAAAGTGTGGTCTACCCTCCTTCTGACAGGCTTGAAATATATCTAAAAAACTCAATCCTTCATTCTGTTTTTTTATTTACTCGATACAGAGAATAGGCATAATGAGTAGGAATTTTCAACTATCCAAAGGGCAAAAAATAATGGCTTTCATCCTACTAGTAATGTAAATAGGGGAACATCACTTAATTTGAGCTATTCCGTAACATTAGTGGATATTCTGTCCCAGTTATCACCTATAGGGATATGCACGTTTTAGTTCTATTTGAATAAACATCACTGTCAAACAGTGGTTTTTTTTTTTTTTTTTTAAGATTATTCTGGAACTTTATAGAGCTCCTTGAGGGATTGTACTATACCAGGAATTCCTTGAATAAAACGGAAGTGCCACAGCAATAGAATGAGAGTAAGATGGAAAGCTTGGGTTTACCAATGTCTGTCTACGCAGTCCAACAATACAGGATAAATCCTACCGTATAGTATAAAATATATAAAAAAATGTTGTCAAGTTTAGAGTTGGCCTAATCACGGTAACAATCAAACAAAATGTGTCATCCAATTCTGACTGCAAGGAATTAGTCCTTGGGGAAATGATACTCATTCATTCACTTTATAAAATGAGGTTGAGGGATGGAAGTCAAGAAGAAAGCATATAAAAATACACTGGTAGGAAGATCGGTAGGAGAAGGAAGGGAAGAATAAAGGGGGGGGGGTAAACAGAAGGGGGAATGAAGCATGAGAGACTATGGACTATGAGAAACAAACTGAGGGCTTCAGAGGGGAGGGAGGTGGGAGATTGGGATAGGCTGGTGATGGGTAGTAAGGAGGGCACGTATTGCACGGTGCACTGGGTGCTATACGCAAAGAATGAATCATGGAACATTACATCAAAAACTAAGGATATACTGTATGGTGACTAACATAATAAAAATTATTATAAAAAAATAAAATAAAATTTTAAAATGAAAAAAAAATACACTGGTATCTTAAAGATTTCCATCTAAAATTCAGAATGATATTTTATAGCACAGGAACTCTTAAGCCTAATGTGACGACTTTGTCTAAAGACCAAAATCAGGACCCACGTTTTCCTTAAGTGCTGTGTATACTATACGACCCTGGAACCAGTTACTACCTTTACTAGAAACACTGAGTTTGGTTAGTCAGCCTGCAGCTTTAACCTGGTTTTCTATACACTCAATTACAGATAGGATAGCCATACGTTACGCTGTTTAACTAGTCAAGGTTGTCCTCAATTCCCTCCCATGGCTCCATTTCTTCTTTAACCCCTACCTACTATGACCTGTCCAGTACTGCACCCTACAGGCACTCCCTACTGTGCCAAAATAGAAGTCTACCCATCTACCCACAGAAGACCCTGTCTTCACTCAGCATTTTACCTACCATCTGACGATTCGCAAAGAGTAGAACAGAAGACCCTAAGATCCTACTCCATGCTGATGTAATTAAAATACAGAATAAGATGCTTGGGCTTTAAGTACTCTATTCGTTTTCTACTGCTGGGTAACTATGACCACAAATGTAACGATTTAAGACAATGCTCATTTATTATCTCACAGATTCTGTAGCTCAAAAGTCCAGGCATGGGTTGGCAGGATTTTCTGCTTAGGATCTCTCACCAAGCTGAAATCAAGGTGTTGACCAAAGATGCAATTCCATCTGAGGCTGGAAGTCCTCTTCCAAGCTCATGCAGATTGTTGGCAGAATTCAGGTCCTTGCACTTGTAGGAGATGAAGGTTCCTGTTGCCTTGCCGGTTGCTGGCCAGTGGCTCCAAGTGGCTACCCACAATTCGTTGCCCTGTGGCTCTTGTAGGTAATTCACAATATGGCTGCTTGCTTTCTTCCAGGGAAGCTGGAGAGTTCTCATTCCTTGCACCTCTTCCAAGACAGACTGGTCCCTTTTAAGGGCTCACCTCATTAGGTAAGGCCCTCCTCATCGTCCATTCTCTAATCTCCTGTATTATTTACTCAAAGTCAGCTGTTGTGAGACCTTTAATCATATCTGCAAAATCCCTTCTCCACTGTCCTAGAATGTAAACTAATTACAGAATGAACTCCATTATATTCACAGTTACGCCCACAATTGGATGAAATTACACAGGGCGTGTCCATCAGGGGGTGGAAATCTTGGAGCCATCTTAGAATTCTGTCTACCACAGAATCCCCTAGATTTCCGTTCTTTAGACTGTCAAAAGTTTTGGACCTGGATTCTTAAAAACATTTCTTACTGAAACAGCAAGCATCACAGGCTTTAAAATGAACAGAATCCCTATGAATTGTAGGTTGTACTATCCTTCCCATTCCAAAACGATGAATAAGCATCAGGAGACAGGAGAGAATACGCCTCATTCATATTTGTAGGTATGAGTGATTATGTTGCCTTTTAGATGAAAAGTCAGGAGAAATTCTCCATTTAAAACATGCCTAAGAACGAAAGCCTGCATACAGACCACATATAGTGTGACACAATTAGGAGGGAGCTAGGCAGATAATTATTAGACTATGTATCTCAAAATTAAAAGATATGTAAATGACTTACGCGAATATTTTAAATTGCAACGAATAGAACTGACAAAATTGAAAATAAATTTAACGACCAAGGTGCAAGTGTTTCATACTGTTCTTAAAAATCACTTTTTGCAAAAGTTCATTGTATCCCAACTGGTTTTAGGATGCCCAAAATAAGAAGTGTACTGAACATCTGGTTCTTCCAGAGTTCATTATGTGTGATAATTTATGACAAACAATTCATGTCCAGTTCAGCAGCGTGTGCCCTTGCCTTGCTTCAAAAATATCCCTGCACCAAAAATACACAGAAATGAACCATCATTGGAATGTGCAACATCCCCATGATTTGGGGTTCTGTTTCCAACAGCTTATCAACAAGAGGTTTCTAGAATTAAATATTACCAGTCGCAAGAAAAAGAAAACAACCTTTCTATGGTTAATAGGAATTGCTTGGTAAATAACAAACAACCGATTAAAATGTTGTGAAGAGTTAAGGCAATTTTGGAATGACTATCTAATTCAGTTAAGTTTTGGTAATTTGACTTGTTGATTTCTTGTTTGAGAATTGATCTCCTATTTCACAGATCACTTGACAGAGAGAAGGGTGGGAGCTAACAGTACGCGAGACCATGATCATGCCGAGTGCATATGCAGAGCCATGGAATTTTCTTTGGATCTGGACAGTGTGCAATCCAGGCATGATTGTACGTCATTCTACTCTGCATTCATTTAGTCTTAAAGGTTTCATATTTTTTTAACTGACTGAGCCACCCAGGTAACCCTATTACTTATTAGTTATAAATAAAACAAAATCCCCGCCATTACAGAATTCTGTATATTTCACTTAGATTACCCAGGCTAAGGCTTGCTCTCTGTCTTTAAGATGTGCTTCTTAAAAATACAAACCCAGGTCATAGAAAAAGTTAATATCATCTATTTTTAACTTAAAAAATCTGTTATAAACTCTTTTTTATTCTACTTGCCTTTTTTATTAACATATAATGTATTATTTGTTTCAGAGGTACAGGTCTGTGATTCATCAGTCTTATACAATACACAGCGCTCACCATAGCACATACCCTTCCCGATGTCCATCATCCAGCCACCCCATTCCTCCCACCCCCTTCAGTCCAGCAACCCTCAGTTTGTTTCCTGAGATTAAGAGTCTCCTATGTTTTGTCTCCCCCTCTGGTTTCCTCTTCTTCCATTTTTTTCCTCTCTTCCCCTATGATCCGTGCCTTGTTTCTCAAATTCCATATATAGGTGAGATCATATGGTAATTGTCTTTCTCTGACTGACTTATTTCGCTTAACATAATACCCTCCAGTTCCATCCATGTCATTGCAAATGGCAAGATTTCATTTTTTGATGGCTGCATAATATTCCATTATACACACACACACACACACACACACACACACACACACCTCTTCTTTATCCATTCATCTGTCGATGGACATCTGGGCTCATTCCATAGTCTGGCTATTATGGACATTGCTATGAACATTGGTGTGCTGGTGCCCCTTCAGAACACTACATTTGTGTCTTTGGGGTAAATATGATCTTTGGGGTAGTACAATTACTGGGTCATAGGGTAGCTCTATTTGTAACGTCTTGAGGAACCTCCCTACTGTTTTCCAGAGTGGCTGCACCAGCTTGCATTCCCCCCAACAGTGTAAGAGGGCTCCCCTTTCTCCGCATCCTCACCAAAATCTGTCATTTACTGACTTGTTAATTTTAGCCATTCTGACTGGTGTGAGGTGGTATCTCATTGTGGTTTTGATTTGTATTTCCCTGATGCCGAGTGATGTGGAACACTTTTTCATGTGTCTGTTGGCCATTTGGACGCTTCTTTGCAGAAATATCTGTTCCTGTCTTCTTCCCATTTCTTGATTGGATTATTTGTTCTTTGGGTGTTAAGTTCGATAAGTTCTTTATAGATTTTGGATGCTAGCCTTTAAAGTATCATTTTAAGTTGATAAGATAAATGAACCCTTCTCTGCCAATACCATGTTTCTGACCCAGGGAGGAAGGATGAGGGCCACTGTTAAATTTTTTGAAGAAATTAACAGAATATAAATTCCTTTTGTGTTTCATTGGCTTCTACTCACCAGACTCAAAGAGAAAATTATTTACAGAAGAATGATAGAAATGTGTTTTCTTCCTATTTTTCTTCCCTTTCAAACACATTTTGGTATTATTTCTAATCAGTACTTTCCAGAGTGTCTTTTACAATGGGATCTATCATATTAAGTTTCATTAATTCACAAAGCAGTTTTGGAGACTAAGTTCTAGATACGCCTACTTAATAAAATACAGGATGCTGAACTTATACAACAATTATGCCACCACATATTGCATGGTGCACTGGGTGTTATACACAACTAATGAATCATCGAGCCTTACATCGAAAACCGGGGATGTACTGTATGGTGACTAACATAATATAATAAAAAATCATTTAAAAAATAAATAAATAAATAAAAATAAAATAAAATAAAATAAAGTCAGCAACACTAACAGACAATATGACTTAGAAACTAATGTTTAATTAAAACCATTCATTTTTCCTCTTTAGTGAAATGAAGCACATGGTACTTGAGAAAACTTACTTTCTATGTCTATACCAAACATACTTTTTCCCCTCAACTCAGCTCCAGAAAGTCTCAGTTGGGTATTATTAGCATTGATAGCAAGTGTCTATTGACTTAGACATAAATGGACCCTGAACATTCTCCCCAAATCATCTTGTAGCTCCTCTTTCCCTTACCCACCACATACAAAAACTGTTACCTTTCCATTTCCTTTACCCCTTATTCGCTGGAAGCTTCTGGAACTCCATGATTATTATGGTCTTGTTCACCACTGTATCCCCTGCACTGACATACTGCCTGACCCACAGGACTTACTGATAGGGCCAGATTGACTATTGCTGAGAATTTCTTGGGCAGGAAGTCTCAGAAAATCCGTTACTGGAGAAAAATTTTAGGTCTATTGAGGCACTTGATAATCTCAATGATCATAGTGGACACAATCTTAACCACAGCAGCTAATTCATCATTTTTAGCCATTATTCCTCAACCACTCATCCCTACCCACATCAATGATATCCATAGACTTGAAAAGAGTATTTGTCGGGGCACCTGGGTGGCACAGCAGTTAAGCGTCTGCCTTCGGCTCAGGGCGTGATCCCGGCGTTATGGGATTGAGCCCCACATCAGGCTCTTCAGCTATGAGCCTGCTTCTTCCTCTCCCACTCCCCCTGCTTGTGTTCCCTCTCTCGCTGGCTGTCTCTATCTCTGTCGAATAAATAAATAAAATCTTAAAAAAAAAAAAAGAAAAAGAAAAGAGTATTTGTCATCGGGTAATTTCGTCTGAGTGATTCTCAGAAGTCTACAGCTCCCTGTTGAAACTGTGGTATTCGCTTCTGCTAGATTAACTGATGTAAATAACAACTCTTGGATAACCCAAGGAGCTTTCACACTGGTAGCTTAGCCGAGGATCTCACTGACCAGCCCCTAAAAGGTACCATGAAAAGAAATGCTCGTAGAAGGTTGACAGGGGAAACAAACTTGGGATTTTTATCAACTCTGAACTATAAAAGTAGAAACTCAAGGATTTTGAGCTAACTGAAAAGTCGGTGCATTTAGAAAAAAAGAAACACCTCATTCTTAGCAATGCAAAGGAACTTTTGGCAGAACTTGACTTCCACAAAAAGTTACCCTTGAAAGAGCTATGGCTTCAAAGCCACTGGGTCCACAAGCAAGGGTAGGCTGTGTAACTGTTACCTGCCAAGTAGGTTGAACATTCTGAAGTCTGGAAAAGCCCACTTATGATTACTCTATGT
>NW_024426663.1:75262223-75340561 GCF_017311325.1 Ursus maritimus | reverse complement strand
CTTCCTATTTTTCTTCCCTTTCAAACACATTTTGGTATTATTTCTAATCAGTACTTTCCAGAGTGTCTTTTACAATGGGATCTATCATATTAAGTTTCATTAATTCACAAAGCAGTTTTGGAGACTAAGTTCTAGATACGCCTACTTAATAAAATACAGGATGCTGAACTTATACAACAATTATGCCACCACATATTGCATGGTGCACTGGGTGTTATACACAACTAATGAATCATCGAGCCTTACATCGAAAACCGGGGATGTACTGTATGGTGACTAACATAATATAATAAAAAATCATTTAAAAAATAAATAAATAAATAAAAATAAAATAAAATAAAATAAAGTCAGCAACACTAACAGACAATATGACTTAGAAACTAATGTTTAATTAAAACCATTCATTTTTCCTCTTTAGTGAAATGAAGCACATGGTACTTGAGAAAACTTACTTTCTATGTCTATACCAAACATACTTTTTCCCCTCAACTCAGCTCCAGAAAGTCTCAGTTGGGTATTATTAGCATTGATAGCAAGTGTCTATTGACTTAGACATAAATGGACCCTGAACATTCTCCCCAAATCATCTTGTAGCTCCTCTTTCCCTTACCCACCACATACAAAAACTGTTACCTTTCCATTTCCTTTACCCCTTATTCGCTGGAAGCTTCTGGAACTCCATGATTATTATGGTCTTGTTCACCACTGTATCCCCTGCACTGACATACTGCCTGACCCACAGGACTTACTGATAGGGCCAGATTGACTATTGCTGAGAATTTCTTGGGCAGGAAGTCTCAGAAAATCCGTTACTGGAGAAAAATTTTAGGTCTATTGAGGCACTTGATAATCTCAATGATCATAGTGGACACAATCTTAACCACAGCAGCTAATTCATCATTTTTAGCCATTATTCCTCAACCACTCATCCCTACCCACATCAATGATATCCATAGACTTGAAAAGAGTATTTGTCGGGGCACCTGGGTGGCACAGCAGTTAAGCGTCTGCCTTCGGCTCAGGGCGTGATCCCGGCGTTATGGGATTGAGCCCCACATCAGGCTCTTCAGCTATGAGCCTGCTTCTTCCTCTCCCACTCCCCCTGCTTGTGTTCCCTCTCTCGCTGGCTGTCTCTATCTCTGTCGAATAAATAAATAAAATCTTAAAAAAAAAAAAAGAAAAAGAAAAGAGTATTTGTCATCGGGTAATTTCGTCTGAGTGATTCTCAGAAGTCTACAGCTCCCTGTTGAAACTGTGGTATTCGCTTCTGCTAGATTAACTGATGTAAATAACAACTCTTGGATAACCCAAGGAGCTTTCACACTGGTAGCTTAGCCGAGGATCTCACTGACCAGCCCCTAAAAGGTACCATGAAAAGAAATGCTCGTAGAAGGTTGACAGGGGAAACAAACTTGGGATTTTTATCAACTCTGAACTATAAAAGTAGAAACTCAAGGATTTTGAGCTAACTGAAAAGTCGGTGCATTTAGAAAAAAAGAAACACCTCATTCTTAGCAATGCAAAGGAACTTTTGGCAGAACTTGACTTCCACAAAAAGTTACCCTTGAAAGAGCTATGGCTTCAAAGCCACTGGGTCCACAAGCAAGGGTAGGCTGTGTAACTGTTACCTGCCAAGTAGGTTGAACATTCTGAAGTCTGGAAAAGCCCACTTATGATTACTCTATGTATGTCAAAGTCCTTTATTTTACATATTTACATATTTACATATATGTAGGTGCATATTTACATATATACACCTACAAACACGAAGCCCCAAGAGGATATGAGACTATGCTAGGGAAGGAAGGGCTAAAAAGTATAAAGGTATGTCAAGTCTAGACATGAGTAGACAAGGAGAGTTTGGGGATCCAGAACTGGCATTACAGAATAGCTAGAGAGGTCAAATTCAACCAAATAAACAAAGAGAAGAAGGTAATTATCACAGGCCACATGGAAAGCATGTCCCAAGTCAGTTAAGGCCACAGAGCAAACAAAAGCAGCTAACGTGGGCAGGGATAGAAAATCTCTTGCCTAACAGGGGTTTTCTGCTCTCTGGTGCTTTAATCTTTGTTCTGGGTATTCACAGACTGGGACCCTTGGTACATATTGATCATAACCAGGACGGACCCATGTCTGCCTTCCTGAAAACATCTAACTTAAAAAATATTTGGTGGGTTAATAGATTTTTTTTTGGTCGATTGCTTGGTTGATGAGCTTATTGCTGAAAGGATCAATAATTTCTTCTCAGTGTCTGGTTGTATCATGATGGACCAGCCATGGTTCTAAAACCAAGCCTTTCATGATCACGTCCCACTCCCACCAAGCTTAGTGACCCTCCCCTATGATCTCATAGAACATTATATATTCTGCTGTGACAGCATTTATCTCACTGGGTTGAATTGATCTGTTTACAAGTCAGACTCTCTCACAAAGCAGAAGCTATTCCGAGATGGGGACTTTGTTTTCTTTTTGGTATCACCAGTGCCATTATCCACTGGCCATTCAATTGTGTTGTTTTGTTGGGTATGACTTTTTAGAAGAACATACCTTTTAAAAATTGTTATTAATTTCCTATTTTCTACAAATTCTGAGTAACCTGCCAAAATCTGTAGGCTTGTGAGGCTGGTCTCAGATGGCACAAAACATATCCTGTACTTTGTCGTTCAAACTGAGTCCCTACAAGAGTGGGATTTCTAGGGGCGCCTGGGTGGCACAGCGGTTAAGCGTCTGCCTTCAGCTCAGGGCGTGATCCCGGCGTTCTGGGATCGAGCCCCACATCAGGCTCCTCTGCTGGGAGCCTGCTTCTTCCTCTCCCACTCCCCCTGCTTGTGTTCCCTCTCTCGCTGGCTGTCTCTATCTCTGTCGAATAAATAAATAAAATCTTTAAAAAAAAAAAAAGAGTGGGATTTCTATAGTCAGGACTAGGAAGATGCATATGGTATATTTCTAGGATGACAGAGTTGGCTGTAAAGGGGAAGGAAAAGTAGGAGTATGATATTTTGCAAGTAATATCATATGTGAACTTTGTTTTTATGGATAAGGAAACAGAGACCTGAGTGGGAAGCCACACCTGAGCAAAGGACTTCCGGTAAGAATAGAAACTCCTTTGTGTTACACGGACATCATATTAGCTGGCCACTAACTCTGGGAAAATAAGTGATTAGAACTTTTATCCCAAAAGGAATATGCGTTTTACATTTAGGTCTAAGATCCATTTTGAGTTAATTTTTGTGAAAGGCATAAGGTCTATGCCTAGATTCATTGTTTTGCATGTGAATGTCCAGTCGTACCAGCATCATGTGTTGAAAAGACTATCTTTGCTCCATTGTCTTGCCCTTGCTCCACCATCAAAGATCAGTCGACTCTATTTACGTGTGTCTATTTCTGGGCTCTCTAAAACCTAGAGGACTTGGGGATGGTGATAACTTTCAGATACCATACCAAAGCCATGATCCATTAAAAAAATTGATGAGCTGGACTTAATTAAAACTAAAAACGGTTCATTGAAAGGTAAGTTCAGAAGAATGAGAAAACAAGCCACAGAATGGGAGCGATTTTTTTTTTTTTTTTGCAAAAAATCTATCTGATATCGGGTGGTTAACAAAACATACAAAGAACTCTGAAAATTCAACAATAAGAAAACAAAGAATTTGCTTTAAAAAAAAAAAAAAAGGGCCAACGTCCTCACGAGATGCTTCACCAATGAAAATATACGGATGGCAAATACGTATATGAAAACATGCTCCACATCTGAAGTCATCAGGGATATGCAAATTAGCACAACAATAAGATACAACTCTATACCTATTAGCATGACCGCATCCTAGAACACTGACAACACCAAATGCTGGCAAAGACGTGCGGCAGTAGGAACTCTCATTCATTGCTGGTGGAAATGCAAAATGGTACAGCCACTGTGGAAGCTGGTTTGATGGTTTCTTATCTTAGAATTCAGTAATCATGCTCCTGGGTATTTAGCAAATGGAACTGAAAACTTACGCCGACACAAAAACTTGCATGTGGATGTTTATGGAAGTTTTATTCCTAACTGCCAAAACTTGGAAGCAACCTGGATGTCCTTCAGTAGATGAATGGATGAATTAACTGTGGTACATCCAGACAACAGAATAATATTCAGTGCTAAAAAGAAATGAGCTATAAAGCCATAAAAAGACATGGACGAAGCTTAAATGCATATTACTAAATGAAATAGACCAACTGAAAATGCTATCTGCCCTATGAATCCAACGATGTAACATTCTGGGAAAGGAAAACTATGGAGAAAGCAACAAGATCAGGTGCTGCCAGAAGCTGGTGTGGGGGGCAAGCCAGAATGTCTTAGGTGGAGCACAGAGGATTTTTAGGGCAGTTAAAATACCGTGTGATACTATAACGATGGGCACATGCCATTATCCTTTTGTCCTAACCCATAAAACATACAACACTAAGAACAAACAGTAAGGTAAACCAGGACTGTGGATATTATGATGCATCAATATAGATTCATCTTTTTTAACAAATGTGGCACTCATACTATTCATTGTAGGGGAGACTATACGGGAGCAAAGGGTACATGGGCATTCTCTGTACTTCCCGCCCATTTTGCTATGAACCCAAAACTACTCAAAATATCAACTCTTTACAAAACAAACCAAAAACACAATAATAAAAGAAAAATAAATCCATTTTGAAAAAGAGAAATATGCATATTGGGCAATTCGGTTCAACTGATGGCACCGTCCACCACTATGTCTATCCAGCAAAATCTTCTGCTCCGATCTCAGAAAAAAGGTCCCTGACTCTACCATAGTACTTCTTCAGTAACAGACACATTTTATGTGTATTTTATCTGGAATGTACATAGCAGATTAAACGAATACCAACAATAATAACGAAAGAAGGAAGGAGAGAAAGAAAGAAAGAGAGAGAGAGAGAGAAAGAAAGAAAGAAAGAAAGAGAAAGAAAATACAAGAGAAAAAAAAAGAAAAAGAAAAAAAAGGAGTATCTCCCTGAACTTTTACCCTTTCGATGGCAATAGAAAAATACCACAGACACTTTCAAGCCCCAAAGAGGCACTGGCATATATTGACCCATATAATTCACAGCAATATTGTGAGGTAGAAACTATCATATTTTTATAGACATGGAAACTGAGGATCCAAGAAGTTAAAGAATATACCCAAGATCACACAGCCAGGAGACAATGGAGCTGGGATTTGAACCCAGGTCTGTAGGACCCCAAATTCTACTCAATTCTTGTGTTGGCAGGCTGTCAGCATTCAGAGCTCCATATCTGGTCTGCAGGATAGTCTAGTTCAATGAGAAGATAGTGAGGACCTCAAAGAATGGATGGGGAACAACCCAGAGTCCAAAAAGATTAAAGACTGAGTGTCAGGAAGAAGAGGTAGTTCTAGCAGCCGAAACGCCAGTAGGAGGAAGTTTCGGTCTTAAAATATATATGACAATATATTTCAAAAGTCCTAAAAAGTTTATATCCTTTTGTTATATATAAACCTAATGGTGACCATACACCAAAAACCTGTAATACGTACACAAAAAATGAAGAGAAAGAGAGCCAAGCATAACACTAAAGAAAGTCACCAATCACAAGGAAAGGGAGCAAAAGAAGAAAGGAACAGAGAAGAACTACAAAAACAACCAGAAAAAAACCACGATGTTAGTAAGTACGTACCTGTCAATAATAACTTTATTTTTTTAAAGATTTATTTATTTGAGAGAGAGAGAGACAGATAGCATGAGCACGGGGGTGGGAGGGGCAATGGGAGGGGAAGAGAAGCTCCAGCAGACTCCTGCTGAGTGAAGAGCCTGATGTGGGGCTCAATCTCAGGACCCTGAGATCAGGACCTGAGCTGAAATAGGGTCGGACACTTAACCAACTGACTGAGCCTCCCAGGTGGCCCTCAATAATTACTTCAAATGTAAATGGTTGAAATGTGCCCATCAAAAAACACAGGGTGATGGACTATATTAAAAAGCAAAACAAAACAAGACTCATCTATATTCTGTTCACAGGAGACTCACTTCAGACCTAGAGACACGAAGACTGGACGTGAATGGATAGAAAAAGATACTATTGCATGCAAATGGGATAAAAAGGAAAACTGAAGTAGCAATACTTCTATCAGACAACACAGGCTTTAAAACAAAGACTGTAACATGAGACAAAGAAGGATATTACATAGTGATAAAGGGATCAATCCAACAAGAGGATATAAGAATTCTAATATTTATGCACCCGGCACTAGAGCACCAGAATACATGGAGCGAATATTAACAGACATAAAGGGAGGCAATGACAGTAAAACGGTAACACTCGGAGACTTAAACACCCCACTTATAACAATGGATAGATGATCCAGACAGAAAATCAATAAAGAAACAGTGTTTTTTGTACAACACAGTAGACCAAATGTACTTAACGGATACATAGAACATTTCACCTAAAAACAAGAAAATACACATTCTTTTCAAGTCTACATGGAACATTCTCCAGGAGAGATCACATGTTAGCCCACAAAACAAGACTCAATAAATTTAATAAGCTTGAAATCCTATCAAGTATCTTTTCTGACAACAGGGTTATGAAACCAGAAATTACAAAAAAAAAAAAACTCAAAAAACAAACAACAAACAAACAAACAAAACCCTAGAAAGCAAACAACAAACCTAGGGGCTAAACAACACATTATTAAACAACCAATAGGGGATTTCCCTGGGTGGCTCAGTCGATTAAGCGTCGGACTCTTGATTTCAGCTCAGGTCATGATCTCAGTGGGATAAGCCCCTGAGAATTCTCTCTCTCCCTCTGCCCCTCTCCCTTCTTGTTCTCTCTCTCTCTCTCAAATAAATAAATCTTTAAAAAACCAATGGGTCAATGAGGAAATAAAAAAATACATGGAGATAAATAAATGAAACACAATGATCCAAACTCTTTGAGATGCAGTGAAAGCAGTTCTAAGAGGGAAATAAGAGGGAAATTTATAGAGATACAAGCCTACCTCAAGAAAAAATAAAAATCTCAAACAATCTAACCTTACATCTAAAGTAACTAGAAAAGGAATAAAGCCCAGAGTTAGAAGAAGGATTTGAGAAAATAAAGATCAGAGCCAAAATGAATAAAAGAGACTAAGACAATAAAAAAATAACAATAAAATAAGGAACAGGTTCCTTGAAAAGGTAAACAGAACTGATAAACCTTTAGCAAGACCCATTAAGAAAAAGAGAAAACTCAAATAATCAAAGGCAGAAGAGAAAGAGAAGTAACAACCAACACCACAGGAACACAAAGGATTACAAGAGACAACTACAAAAATTTATATGCCAACAAACAGGACAACAAAGAAGAAATGGGTAAATTTCTAGAAACATACAATCTCCCAAAACTGATTCAGGAAGAAAGAAAATCTGAGCAGACCAATTACTAGCAATGAAACTAAAAACTCCCAAAAAACCAAAGTCCAGGACCAGATGGCTTCACAGCCAAACAATTCAAGAGTTAATAGCTATTGTCCCAAAGCTATTTCAAAAAAATAGAAGATGAAGGAAAGCTTCCAAATAAGGCCAGTATTACCCTGATACCAAAACCATACAAACACACTACGGAAAAAGAAAACTATAGGTCAATATCCCTGATGAACACAGATGCAAAAATCCTCAACAAAATGTTAGCAAATCAATTTAAAAAATACATTAAAAGGATCATTTACCACGATCAAGTTAGATTATTACAGGAATGCAGGAATGGTTCAATATTCATAAATCGATCAATGTAATACACCAGACTAACAAAAATGAAGGATAAAAATCATATAAACATCTCAATAGATACAGAAAAAAACATTTGACAAAATTCAACATCTGTTCATGATAAAAAACTGTCAACAAAGTAGATTTAGTGGTCATTTATGAAAAACCTGCAGCTAACATCAGACTCAATGGTGAAAAACTAAGAGCTTTTCCTCTAAGATCAAAAACAAGATAGGGATGTCCACTCTTGGCCACTTTTGTTAACATAGTACTGGAAGTCCTAGTGTTAGAAGGTGGGGGAGGGACAATAAAGGATCTCTACACTGAGAAGTCACTTTGAGTCCAGAAAATGAAGCAGAAAACTCCCAACAGTTTAAACAGAGCTGTATTCATGGTAACTAACAAGGAGGATGGTGTGGATGAAAATTCTGGCAGCTGGGCAGCTATTCTCTGCAAAGTCTGGCCTTAGTTCACAGATTATTAGAGGGAGGGGATGTGCAGGAGCACACTGTATGGAGATCAAAGAGTTCCCAGGCACTTCAAAGGGTTCACATGAATTTAACTGACAGCTAACATTTAACAGACCTTGAGGTGGCCTCTGTTGTGTCAGGAGGAGGAAAAACTATTACCTCTAACAGATTCATGGGAGGCCAAAGCAAACCTCCCTATGTTCCAGCCTTGGCAGGCATTTCTAAGGTGCGTATATTCATCTCCAAGGGACCCAGAATATGTAGACCCAAGAGAAGTCATCATGGAGACATAAACAAAATGAAGGGCCAAAAATGGAGTCAGTATTGTCAGCACTCCTACATCTAGCCATAGCAACCAGACAAAAAAAAAAAAAAAAGAAAGAAAAAAAGGAAATAAAAGCCATCCAAATTGGTAAGAAGTAAAACTCCCAATTTGCAGATGACATGATACTATGCACAGAAAACCCTAAATACTACACCAAAAAAACTATTAGAATAAATGAATTCAGGAAAGTTGCAGGATACATTAATACACAGAAATATGTTACATTTCTATACCCTAAAAACAAAGTAACAGCAAGAGAAATTAAGAAAACAATTCCATTAACAATTACACCAATAAGAATAACCAAGGAGGTAAAAAACCTGTACTCTGAAAACTATAAAACATTGTTGAAAGAAATTGAAGATGACACAAACAAATGGAAATACGTACTATGTTCATGGATTGGAAGAATTAATATGTTAAAGGGTCCATACTACCCAGAGCAATCTACAGATTCAATGCAATCCCTATCAATATTTCAGTGGTGTTTTTCACAGAACTAGAACAAATAATCCTAAAATGTGTATAGAATCGCAAGAGACTCCCAATAGCCAAAACAATCTTGAGAAAGAAAAACAAAGCTAGAGGTATCATGCTCCCTGATTTTGAGATATATTAGAAAGCTATAGTAATCAAAATAGTATGTCACTGGTATAAAAATAGACATATAGACCAACAAAACAAAATAGAGGGTCCATATGCGGTTGATTAATCTATGAAAAAGAAGACAAGAATATACGATGAGGAAAAGGACAGTCTCTTCAACAAATGGTGCTGGAAAAACTGGACAGCTACATACACAAGAATGAAACTAGACTACTTTCTCACACCATACACAAAAAACAAATTCAAAATGGGTTAAAGAATGTGAGACCTGAAACCATAAAACTTCTAGAAGAAAACACAGGCAGTAATCTTTGACGTCAGCCTTAGCAATCATTTTCTAGATGTGTCTTCTCAGGCAAGGGAAACAAAAGCTAAAGTAAACTATTGAGACTCCATCAACATAAAAAGCTTTTGTGCTCAAAGGAAAACATCAACAAAATGAAAAGGCAACAATGCGATTTGTGGTAAATACCTGTTTTCCTTCTGGGGGCCTAGAGTTCCAATAACTGTAATTGGTTGTGAAGACACTGCATGCCTATGTGAGTGGCCACCGACAAAAACCCCGGGCACTTGGGCTCAAACTAGTTCCCTGGTACACAACATTTGTCATGTGCTGTCACTATTAGTTGCTGAAGGAATTAAGTATACCCCGTGCAACTTCCCTGAGATAGGAATTATTGATATCTGTGCCTGGTTCCTTACAAACTGCATCCCATGTGCCTTTTCCCTTTGCTGATTTTTCTTTGTATCATTTTGCTGTAAAAACTAACCAGAAGTCGTGTAAGGACTTCTGAGTCTTGTGAGTCTTTCAAATGAATCACCAGACCTTGGGTGGTCTTTGGGACTTCTGATGCAGACCCAAACAATGAGAATAAACTATCTAGCTTATAAAAAACAGTCTTGAAAAAATTCATAAGGAAGTTAGGATCACAAAGAAAGCTAAGGACTTAAAATCCCAGAAACAGGAAGTCTTATTTAGGAAAGACTAGAATGATCACTACTTTTATCGTTGGCACAACCACAGAAGGAGAAGAAAGCTACTACAGGTATGGTGAAAAGAAAACAGCCAATGTTTTAACATGTTTTCAAAGACAAGTATGGATTGGTATGATGGTTTAGTTTGCACTCAACTGTCAACTCTTAACCACGGTTCATTAGCTACTCATGAGAACGATGCTCAGAGCATGAGCACTGAGACAGATTCTCCCTGAGTCCAGGGCATAAAGGGCTTACTGATTGAAGTCAGGACAAGTGAAAGACACCCCGTACACTGAATACCAAACAACTGCCCATGACTAGAGGAAACGCAGGAGAGATCACTGATGCCTTCCCGACAATCGGATCCCAAGTTCCAATGAAAGAAGGTTCTAATACCATACTCAATTAACTTGAAAACTGTGATGAACTGAATCTAGCCAAACCAAACCAAACCCCAAAACAAAAACCTAGCAACAACGAGATCTAGTTTAACTATAGGCTAAAGTAGCTTAATGTCATAGGAGAGACTCAAAGAAGAGGAGGCATGCTCTTTTCTGGGTGTGTATTAGTTTCCTAGGGCTGCTGTAACAATTAATCACAAACTGGGTGACATAAACCACAGAAATTTATTCTGTCCCAGTTCTGCTGGCTAGACGTAGGAAATCAAGGTGTTGGCAAGGCCATACTCCTTCTGAAGACCCCAGGGAACAATCTTTTCTTGCCGTGTTTAACTTCTGGTGATTGTTGGCAATCCTTGGCATTCTTTATTTTGTGGTAGCATAACTCCAGTCTCTGACTCTGTCTTCACATGGACTTCTCTCCTGTGAGTGTCTCTCTTTCTGAGTCTCTCTCCTTATAGGGACACCAGTCATTAGAATTACGGCCCATCCTGATGTCATATGACTTCACCTTAACTTGATGATACCTGCAAAGACCTATTTCCAAATGAGCTTACATTCACAGGTACCAGAAATTTGAACTTCAAAATATCTTTTGGGGGGACGCAATTCAATGAACGACAGGGTATAGATATTACTCACTCATAGTTTCTGTTCTTTTACTGACAGTGTTTTCTATTCACTCAAAATGATTAGACAAAAAGAAAAAAAGAAAATGTGACCAGTCATCGAGAGAGAAAATCGTCAAAAGAACCAGATCCAGAATGACCCACATGCTGGAATTATCAGAGACTTTAAAGTAACTATGAACATGTTATAGAATCTAGTGGAAAATGTGGATAATGTGCATGAGAAGATAGGAAATTTCAACAAATACATAAAAAACTACAAAAAAGAGCCAAAAGGGAATTCTGAGGTAAGAATCATTTTTATGGGCTTATATGTAGAGTGGATACAGAACAAGGAGGAAAAAAAATCAATAAACTTGGAGATAATTCAGTAAAATTATTCAATCCAAAACACAAATGGGGAAAAGGGTGTCAAAAAAATAAAAGAGGGGCGCCTGGGTGGCACAGCGGTTAAGCATCTGCCTTCAGCTCAGAGCGTGATCCTGGCGTTCTGGGATCGAGCCCCACATCAGGCTCCTCCGCTAGGAGCCTGCTTCTTCCTCTCCCACTCCCCCTGCTTGTGTTCCCTCTCTCGATGCCTGTCTCCCTCTCTGTCAAATAAATAAATAAAATCTTTATAAATAAATAAATAAATAAACAAACAAACAAACAAACAAACATCAGAGCTACATAGAACAGCACCTAATATATGTTTTACTGGAGCCACAGAAGAAGAAAGAAAATAGAGCAGAAGATATTTTGAAGAGATAATGTCTAGCAATTTTCCAAAATTGACGAAAGAAGTCAAACACAAAGGTCAAAGAAGTCCAGAAGAGCAAAAAAAGAATAAATATCTTTAAGACCACAATTAGGCATAGCATATTCAATCTTCTGAAAATCAATGCAATCAAATCAATTTTTAAAAGCATTCAGACAAAAAGACACACACACAACGATAAAAATGAAGACTGACTTCTCATCAGCTGTCTAGAAACGTCCCCAAATATTTATAAATTAAACAAAACACTCATAAACCCTTAAAAATTAAACAGAACATTTATAAAGGAGTTAAAGATACCACTTCCCACATCTATCCAGTACTTCCACAGTAATGCTGTCATGGTGTCGAGGAATTGTGACTATAATTTTTCTGCTCAGTAATGTTTCAGTACAAAAAGTGAATTTAAAAAACCAAATAAAATATTTGAAAAAAATTTTAAAAGATGACACCACAATGAAAACATTAAAATGTATTTTGAACTGAATAATAAAAAACAGGTCAAAATTTGTGGCATGCAAATAAAACAGTACTTGAAAGGAAATTTATAAATTGAAGGCCTATGTTAGTAAAGAAGAAAACGTACAATCAATGAGCTATGCTTTTACTTTGAAGAGCTATACAAAGAAGAATAAATTGAACCCAAAACATAAGAACTAGGAAGATCGGTAGGGGAAGAAAGGGATAAAGAAAGGGGGGGGTAATCAGAAGGGGGAAAGAAGCATGAGAGAGTATGGACTATGAGAAACAAACTGAGGGCTTCAGAGGGGAGGGGAGTGGGGGAATGGGATAGACCGGTGATGGGTAGTAAGGAGGGCACGTATTGCATGGTGCACTGGGTGTTATACACAACTAATGAATCATCGAGCCTTACATCGGAAACCGGGGATGTACTGTATGGTAACTAACATAATATAATAAAAAATCATTAAAAAAAAAAAAAGAATCATGCAAAACTTTTAAAGTAAAAATACATTTGTTGGTTAAAAGGATTGCAAAGTGTGAGAAAATGTATGCATATACACAAGATTTGTATAGACATGGAAAAAAGAAAATCAGATTTTCAGGATATTAGGATGATAGAGTTCATTTATAAATTATTCTTTGATGTTATTATAGTTTAGTCACAAATGTGTGTGTGTGTCTATGACTTTCCGAAAGAGAGACTATGAAACTGATATTTATGTCATATTACTTTTAAAATGAAAAATAAATAAATAAACAAACAAAATAAATAAATAAATAAATTGAACCCAAAAAAAGGAGAAGAAAAAAAAACTAACATAACAGCAGAGATCAGTAAAACAGAAAACAGAGAAAATGAATAAAGTCAGAAGTTTTTTCTTTTATGAAAGCGAATAAATAACACATTAAAATTTCTAGCAAGACTGAAAAATAAAGAAAACAAATTTGGAATATCAAGAATTAAAGATAGTCTATTACTACATACGCTGTGGAATTAAAAGGATAACAGATAAATATTATGAACAATTTTATGCCAGCAGATTTGTAAACATATGCTAAATGTATAAATTCCTCAAAAAAACCTTTAAAAAAACTGGCAGGACAAGAAATAGGGAATATAAGCATGTAAGTATTCCTAGAGCCATTAAAGAAATTAAATTAGTAATTTAAAAAATTCCCACAAAGAACACCCCAAAATGGTTTTGAACCACCTGTCAAATGTGAATTCTATCAAATATTTAGGGGAAAAAATACCAAGTTTATATCCACTCTTTTAAAAATGGAGGAGGAGACAATACTCCCCAACTGTGAGGCCTGACTAATGCTGAGACCAAGACCACAAAAGGACAATAAGAAAAGCATATTAGAGGGGAGCCTGGGCCGCTCAGTTGGTTAAGCATCTGACTATTGATTTCGGCTCCGGTCGTGGTCTCAGAGATGTGAGATCGAGCTCCGTGTCAGGCTCACTCAGCACAGTCTGCTTAAGATTCTCTCTCTTCCTCTCCTTCTGTCCCTCCCCCCACTTGCACATGCACACTCACTTTATCTCGAAAGAAAGAAAGAAAGAAAGAAAGAAAGAAGAAAGAAAAGAGAAAGAAAGAGAGAGAAAGAAAGAGAGAAAGAGAGAGAGAAAGAAAGAAAGAAAGAAAGAAAAAGAAAAAGAAAAAGAAAGAAAGAAAAAGAAAGAAAAAGAAAAAAGGATACTAGGGACTGGTATCCCTCATGAACTTAAACTCAATAATATTAGCAAATAGAATACAGAAATTTATTTTTAAAAGGATAGTATGTCATCCACATGTGTGCTTTTATTTCAAGAATACAAGATTAACTTAATTTATGAAACCCGAACCGTGTAATTCACCAGAGTAACAGATCAGAGAAGAACAATCATATAATCATTTAAATAGGTTGTAATGTTAAACAAGTATGTGACACAATTTACCAACCATTCATGATAGAAATACAAGAAAGAGGCATAAAAATGGGACAGAAAAAAGGAAAACTTCCTTTAAATGATGCAAAAATAGACCAACAGCACTAAATATCTAAAAACAAATCATAATTTACGAGAAAGGTGTCACTGGAACACAGTGGGGAAAGGCCAATATCTTCAATACTAAACCAATTGGCTAACACGAAAAAAATTAACTTTGACCCCTTCCTGACATCACACACAAAAGTTAACTTCGCAGGAACTCCAGATACAAATATTGAAGACAAAACAAAGATTCTAGGAGATACTGTAGGAGAATATTTTTGTGACCTTGAGTTAGGCAAAGATTTCCTAAGCAGGAGATGAACATACTATAACCATAAATAAAAGACTTGTAAATTGGAATTCATTAAAAACACACCCTTAAAGTGCATCAAAGCAAGCTCTTAAGGAATGAGAAGTCAAGCCATAGAGAGAAAGAAACCATTAAAATGCATATCCTGCCAAAAAAAAAAAAGACGAGGTGAGAGGTGTTCAGAATATGGAGAATTCTTACGAGTGAACAAGAAATAATAAATAATCCAATGAAAAATGGAAAAAAGACTTAGTCACTTTCGAAGAAAACCTAAATGACCAATAAACGACAACAAAACTCCCTGATGATGTCAAGTGTTGCATAGCGGGGAGTATGTGGCGATTGCATGCACCATTGAATGCAAAATTGGCTTAATCACTTCGGAACACTTTAACAGAACCACTAAAGTCTGATCAGAGCTTCTGATCTCTCACTCTATCCCGAGGGACATACCAACAGGAGTGCATGCACAAAAAGCAGAGGCAAGGTCCTCCTGGCCAGTAACAGGAGGCAGGATGAAGCAAGAGAGATGCTTAGTGCTTAAGATTTAAGGAGGCGGGGGCGCCTGGGTGGCACAGCGGTTAAGCGTCTGCCTTTGGCTCAGGGCGTGATCCCAGTGTTCCGGGATCGAGCCCCACATCAGGCTCCTCTGCTGGGAGCCTGCTTCTTCCTTTCCCACTCCCCCTGCTTGTGTTCCCTCTCTCGCTGGCTGTCTCTATCTCTGTCGAATAAATAAATAAAATATTAAAAAAAAAAAAAAGATTTAAGGAGGCGCCCCCTCTCGGGGGTCAAGAAAGTGCCAGTGTGGTCAAAAGAGTGGGAGCTTCCTTAAACTTTGCAGCACAGGCACCTTTCTTTCCTTACCCTAGTCCCAGCTCCGATCCTGGGCACCCTAGTCCCAGCGGTCGGTATTCACGATAACTAAACACGCAACCATCCATCAACCGTAGAAGGGATAAGTGACCTGTTCCACAGGCAAACTTCATTTTACTGCGCTTCCCCTTATTGGGCTTTGCAGATACTGCATCAGCTTCTAGATACTGCTATGTTGAATAGAAGGAGGATGGGGAGGGGTAGCAGTGGGCTTCTCCTGAACCTATAACGCTTTATTCATTCTAAATTATACTGAAACAAATACGCCAAAATGGTAGAGTCTGATAGAGGCGGGCAATGGGCACACGGTTTACTGTTTTACTCTGTACTTTCTCTTTCAAACGTTTCAGACGCTAAAAAAAACAAAACAAAGCAGCGGGGGTTATCTGGAGCTGAGATGTGATCCACCGAGAGGACAGTTCAACCCACGTAATTATCGACACCTCTTGCAAAATGTTATAAAGCCCTGCCTTCCCCAGGAGACTTTTCATTCTGTTCCCTGCCAAGGCAAAATAGGATACTTGCAACGAGCCCTTCAATTTTGTTCGAGAAACTCATGCAAAATGAGGAGAGCTTGTTTTAACTTTCCTTTAATATTACAGGTTTTGAAATTGAAGCTTCAGAAAGAATGTGCTGCCCCTCTGTGTCTCCATCAAAGTCTGATGTTCCTTGAAAAACAAATTACAAGGGCTTCTGTTCACTTCTCACTGATCCCGGATCATAGAAAAGATAATAAATAAGATTAACTTGCCACTTTCGAGGACTTCTGTGTGACAGACCTTCAAATGCAGACACCAAGCTGGAGTTTACTTTCCCTTTTCCTTTCACCTTTTAAGCTTCGTTTTATAAGAAACTACCGGAAATACTGGAACTTTCCATTATGCTTGTTAGCCTTCTGCTCAGCTCCATTTAAGAAATGCCTTCCTTTTTTATACTGAAGACAGACTGGCTGGAAATACTGAGCCCTCCCCCATGTCATCGCCCAGAGTGGAAGATTCCCCCATGACACAGGACAGAACCTACTGAACAGCTTCCAACAGATACGGACCAGCCCAAGGTCACAGCCAACCTGTGCCGGTTTCCACAACAACACTCTCCTTAAACCGGTTCCTGACCTCCACCGGTTCCAGTCCTCTCCTAGCTCTAGGCTTCAATAAACATAGGGAGTCAGGGAAGACCTCCAAGACGCATTCAAGGGGACATGGTGGCAAATGGAACATATGGAAAGACAGAGGCAGGTATGATAGAGTGTAAAGAGCAATGAGCTTACGAGTCAGAAGCTTTGCATTCAAATTCTGACTTGGTGGACTCAGCGACTTTGAACAAGTCATTTTAACCTTCCTGAGTCCCTTTTCCCTCTGCACGATGAGCAAGGTAATGCTTCTCTCTCACATAACCGTATGTGGTTTGCATGCTGCGAAATGTTGGGAATATTACATGGGCATAAGGCAGTGGAAGACAATGCCAGCGAGACTTGGCTCACCTGCTAGTCCAAAGCCTGGAACACACTAATTTGTCTTTAAGTCAGATTTATTCTTTTCCCTCTGTGCTCATTAGTCATTGCATGCTCGTTTCATCTCTTCCACTTCTTTTCCCATTTTCTCAACGGGCTGTGAATATCCTCATGATACACTAGGATATGTCAATTTCTTTGAACCTTTGCACCTCCGGACTTTTCAGTCTGGGTGTGTCTGAAATGCTGTCTTTTGGTTGAAATGAATCCATGCCCTTTATAAGCAGATCACCAGCTGACAGACACCTTTCAAAAGACAAGTTAACAATGAGTCACACCACTCATCGGGATGGTGTCAGAAAGTGTCAAGGTTTTGAACAGAAGCGAACGTCAGCCCTAAGTAAGGAAATATTTCCAAGCCTTAAGGCTGTACCACAGCCTATGCCAGATTGCACGCTTTGGAACAACGTCGCAGTAAAATTGACAAACGTTATTGGCTTCTCCTTCCATGACAGCACAGCATTTGTAATCAGCACGTTGATATTTCCTGCTTCATCTAATTTGGAGGGATTTACATTTTTAAAAATGTGCGTGTATGTTCAAAAGGGTCCCCATCTTATCTTTCTACGGGTTTTCAGCTCAAGCTCCTTCTCCTACAAGGTAAGAATGTTGGGGTCCCCCTTGCTTTATTCTCTTTCCACTCTTTTACTCACTCCTTACCAAGGGAAGAGGAATATCATATTCATGAATATTTCAGAGCATCGTATCTGACATCTGGCAGGCATGGTCACTACTTTGGCCATTCCATCATCTTCTGTCCTCCTTTATGAAGCAGGCATATGGTTCTAACCAGTGAACGTGGAGGAACAACTCAGTTCAAGGCAACACTGCAGGCTAGGCTGTTGTCAATTCAGCAGAGGAGGAAATAGGATACTTGACTTTGACCTCTATCCGTTGCCTTGTCTCCAGTCCGGTTTTACCAGACATCCTTGCATTTAGAGTTATAGGGTACGTGTTCCATTAGTCTCGAGACTTTGTATATATTCTCATCAGACAGACCTCTAAAAGGGCAGCTTTACAGCCTTAATTTAGGGTCATGAGTTTGAGTATGTGCCCTGAGAGAAAAAGGCAAGCTTACGCAGAATACACTACTCGATCAATCCCAACTTGCACTGGGGAATATTCTTGGATAATGCAACAATGGGATTTCACCAAATTTAGATGTCCTCTAGAAGCATCATGTGCATAAAAATCAAGGCCAAAGTTCACTTAGCATGAGCAGACTCTCCTTCCGGTTGCCCCAGCCTGTAGCTGGATATGATCGACCTTCCCTAGCAGCCTACAAAATCCCCTTTTGAGGAAATGTGGGAATGTGATGAGGCTGTTAACAGTTTGGGTCAGAACCCAGAATCACCACAAGACGGAATTCGACATCAGTCATAAGTCAGGCAACAGTCATGATCTGCCAGTTAAGGGCTAACCGGTGATCTACCACCAGGGGTTAAAGAGTTTGTCAATGTCCAACACTCAGGGTGACAGAAACAAGTACTCAGGGAGCATGGCGGCAGGGCCAGGGGACCACAGTCCTGTCTCTCTGCCTCTTGCCCTGGAAAAAAGTCTGAAAGAGGACTCCTGGCCCTGAGGTCAGTATGATTACCGCTATCGAGTGCCACCCAAACATTCTAGGTGGCAAGATAGACGGTGAAAACATGTTCTTGACATTTTGCTATAGAGCAGGATATCCAAAAAAGAGAATGAGAAATAAACATGTGTTAAAGGATCCTTTACTCTCCCCCTCTCCATATGGAAAGAGAACTGATTTCCATAAAAGGTGTTCATCTGATACTCTGATGGGATCTCACTTCTACTGTTGTCTTAGTTCGAGAGATAATTGATCATAACATCTGCACGTCCTTCATGCAAATGTGTGACTGAATTTCCAGCAGCGTGTCTTCACATGCCATCAACAGTCTCCTGTTACAAACGAGCAGTGCCTGCAGAATCTTCTATGCAATACTGGTCCCTAGAGATGTTTGGTTTTTTTTTCCCCCTCTTTTGGAGGTGAAGGGAGCGCTCGCAATGGCCAAACATAATTTAAAAAAAGCAAAATAACACACCCCGCCTGGAGATTCACAAGACATGTTAATATATCAAAGACTCTGAAAAACCCAGCAGAACAAACCAAACCAAAACAAAGACTTCTGATTAACGTTTTTAAACATAATAGTTGCCCAAACCTAAATGCCCATACATCTTTTCCATATAAGAGCTATTAGCATCCCATATCACAGAAGTGACATTCAGAGGGACAGCTCTGTCCTATAGCTTTACAGGGACCGGGAATTTGGAGCGAAGTGTAGGTGACCTGACTCTCACACTTCTTATCCGAATGCTAATGGGAAGGGAAGGGGAGGGAAGGGAACAGAAGGGAAGGGAAGGGGGGTGAAGTACTCTCCTACACGCACGTTGGAGTGGTTCAATTTCTTGCTACCATGTATGAATTACTGCAGTTATGGCCAAGTAGCCCAACATGGCAGAAGCCAGTAGGCTGTAGCATTATTATACGTAGCTGAAGCAAGCTGCACTGATTTATAATCAGACAGTTTGTGTTCTGAAGCCCAGCCACACAAGAGAGCAAATCCTTTTGCACCTCCCTCAGCCCCAAAGGAAAGCCTCTGCTAGGAGATGCTTGAAGCAGACACTGGCAGCAGCCCTTTCCTGGAGGATCACTGGCGCAGATTCCCTTCAGCTGAACCCCTCCTGCCCCTGGCTCTGAAAAACCCGTGTTTCCATCCCTTAGGTGAAGTGTCTAAGAGAAGAAGCGAAAACGGTAAGGAAGGTCAGGGAAGATCGACCCCTGTGTTAGTGAGCTATCGCGGCATTAAAAACCACCCCAGCACTCAGAGAGTAAGCCAACGATTTAGTATTGCTCACGGTTTTGTGAGTGGACTGATCTCAGCTGTGGAATTCTTTTGTGTAGCTGAAGCCATTCATGGGGCTGTATTCAACTGGGGGCTCACCTGGGGCGGGAATATTTAAGGTACGCTCTCATCTTCCAGGGTCTCTCACACCACTCCACGGTCTAGCCTGGCCTTAACTCACTGCAGGGCAAGTGGGCCCCAAGAGAAGGGGAGTGGGAGCTTCCAGTTCTCCTGCAGCTTCAGCTCAGAAATCCCAGAGCATCGCTTGTGATGCGTTCTAGTGGTTAAGGCAGGTTCCAAGGCCGGCCCACATTCAGAGGTCCAAACCTCACCTCTTGATACGAGAGACATAGGAAGGTCGCACATGGCTATTTCTGGAGACCACCTACCACGTTATCCAACACTACACATTGAAGAGCTTTAATTGGTGATAAACAGAAAAAAAAGTCAACGTCATTCCTGACAAAGATGGGTCCTAGGAGAACAAATTCAAAACTTGGTCCTTTTTATCTAGACCTATATCATCCTTTAGAAAGACAAAAGCAAAACATTACAGACTCCTCCAGGACTCCAGTCAGCACAAGTAAATAATCGCCTAACTGGTTCTACTCTCTAAAAGTCTAAGGTTAACTCTCTTTAGGAGACAATTGGAATAATTCGTTGTGGGTCAGCATTAACTTCTTTTATAGACAAATTGTATTCCCGGGCTACTCATTAAATTATAAATTAAATTCTAATTTGGTTCATGTTTTCATTCCTCACTTGCCCTCCTTCTCAAGGAATAAGCAAGTTTTCTCCTTATCAACAGTCCAACTTACCTCTGAGGCTGGATGTAGCCATATCCAGAGGAGAAGAGCTAACTATTTATTTAGCACCATTATCACCTTCCCTTAAAGGAGCCAGCTCTTCTTTTTGTCTCATTCACCATTTGAAGCATAAGGCAGAGATGAGTGGGCTGGGCAGCTGCCTACATTGTGCATTCTGAGGGATGCTAAGAAGGGGCCCTGCCCAAAAATAATCTTCACAGCTGCCATGACATGATGTCTGAAATTCCATCACCGAGATTCATTTCATTCATTTATGGTATGGTACTGACTGTCCTGGGACTCAAGGACAGCATGCAAAGACCCCAGGATATGGGGGAACACATGGGGTCCACCATTATCCATTAGCTTCCCAACCTGGGGTCAATGACTGGGCCAGAGATTGTGAACAGTGAGGAAAAACCAAACAGGTCCGGGGATCTGTGAGAGCCTGAAAGGTGAGTACGTCTCCCGTAGACAGCCTGTCTGCTCCGGGAGTTGGGGACACTCCAAGGGTAGAGATGGACGAAGAAATAAGAAACATCTCTCCAATTCCATCACGTTCTGAAGGTGGTTTGTGGGCACAGACAAGATGGAGAGAAAGGCAAAAGGATACATTTGGAGTACCTTCATCTCCAAGGTAACATTTTTTTTAATATGATGGTGAAGACAATGATGAAAAGACATTAAGGAATCACTGTATATAACAAAAAGAACTGAACCCAGTCTGACCACTGGAACCACTAGAATCACTACACTGTCATGCCAACCAGGGACCACCATACACCCAAGTGCTTATGCACAGAACATAATAAAAGGATAAGGAATTGTTTCAGTCCTGGTCTCTAAGAAAGGAAATTTTGAATCTGATGTGAGTTATTTTTTTTTATTGAAGTACTACTAGTGTTAGAGTTTTTATTGTATGGGCTTTAGATTTTTTTTTTTTTAAAGATTTTTTATTTATTTATTTGACAGAGATAGAGACAGCCAGTGAGAGAGGGAACACAAGCAGGGGAAGTGGGAGAGGAAGAAGCAGGCTCATAGAGGAGGAGCCTGACGTGGGGCTTGAACCCGGAACGCCGGGATCACGCCCTGAGCCGAAGGCAGACGCTTTAACCGCTGTGCCACCCAGGCGCCCCTTAGATTTTTTTAAAGATTTATATATTTATTTATTTTAGAGGGAGCGAGAACGCAGTGGGGAGGGGCGTCGTGAGAAGGACAGAGCCAGTCTCAAGCAGACTCCCCATGACTCACAACCCTGAGATCACAACCTGAGCCAAAGCCAAGTCAGACGCTTCGCTGATCGCACCACGCAGGTGCCCCGGTGTTTTACATTTAAAAATAAAGCATGGTATTAAAATAAGAGGTTTCCTTCCAAAATAACATATGGAAACGATTTTTCTAGCATTTATTCAGAGTGACTCAAAATGTATGGTCCGTCAGGCAGTAATGAAAAACTGCTAGAAAAACAAATCTCTGAGAAGCATTCATTTCTGTATTTTCTTAACCCAAACCTTGTGGCACAAGTGAAGCTGCCTGATGCCTGAGCATACCGAAAACAGCCCAGGGCCCCTCAGGAGGTGGGATTCTGACTGGTATGACCCTGCTCAACGAGGCAAGGGGCTTCTCTGCACCGCTGTTAGGATCTGAGGGCCAGCTCTGAGAACATACCTATCCCGATTTCTTTTATTTTTTTTTAATTTTTTTATGATGTTCAATTGGCCAACATATATCATTAGTTTTTGATGTAGTGTTCAATGATTCATTAGTTGCGTGTAACACCCAGTGCTTATCACATGTGCCTTCCTTAATACCCATCCCCCAGTCACCGCATCCCCCCACTCTCCTCCCTTCTGTAACCCTCAGTTTGGTTCCCAGAGTCCAGAGTCTCTCATGGTTTGTCTCCCTCTCTGATCTCTTCCCATTTAGTTTTCCCTCCCTTCCCCTGTGGTCCTCCCTAGTTCTTGGTTAGATATCTGGTCAACCATAAATGCTGGAGATGATGTGACTCTTCTATCCATGTTCCCTACTTCTCTTCTTCCTTTCTCCCCTTGACCAACCTCAAACACACACACACCCTCTTCTTCACGTGGTGAAGGCGTTGAGGGAGCCATTTTGCTAAGGGGGGGGGTGCTCAAAACCGCAAGTGAAGTCCCTTTCGTAGATTGCCACCATTACGGATCTAGCCACTTAGACTAATTTAATAGAAATCCAAGTTAGAAGATAGCCAGAGAAGACAAGAGTATGGCAAATGTACTAGCATCAATCTCTCTCAGTAAATTGTTAAATGCCTGAAAGCACTAAATCAGAAAATGAGGAGGCTTTGCTTACTCAGAGGGAACTGGAGTATTCAGTATTTAAAATCCAGTGAGAGAACTTCCTGCCCTACAATATGGCTTTGAGTTCACTGAAGTGAATCACACATTAGCAATGAGAAATGTACTTTCCAAATGGTAATGCTAAAGAGACGATTCTTCCAGAGGAAGCAAAAGCATCTCCATTTCCTGGAGAGTCTCCCCCTGGTGGTTCTCAACCCAGCATAATACCATGTTCCTCCCACTAAGAGGCAATTGGAATTACAGGAGAAACTTTCATTAGGGGTCGCAATGATTGAGAGATGCTGGTGGCATTTAATAAATGTCAGCCAGGGATGCTAAATGTCCTGCAATGTGCCATTAAAGCGTGCTGCAAGGGGAGGATTTCCTCGCTGAAGTCGCACCAAGAGCACCCCTACTGAATACTATTACATCAGACATCTGCCATGTGCTCTCTTTAAACATGTCAGTCTCCAGACCTGCTGTCTACTTACTTAGAACGTACTAACTCTCCATGTTGGAAAGTCACGGTCTCCTCATTTTTTTAATTATGAGGAAAGACTGTAAGTCAACACTACCCCATCCCACTGAAAGGGATCAAACGGATTACTTAAATAATATGTGTATCTGATGGATAGAGACTACTAGGAGAAAATCCCTCTTTAAGTACAAGTAAGATCTATGGAATTCTGTGACACAGAGGGACATTGAGTGACTGGATTTGAAAGAGAGGTCATGAATTAATGGTAGCAAAGATTTGACCCAAAGTAGGCTCTCACATGTCTTTCCTTCCCTCCTCCCCTTTCTCCCCAAGAGTTATTGAGTGACCACTGTCTGTAGGCATTACATGAGGCACTGTGGAACAATGGTGAGCAAAAAGTGACACAGTTTTTACTCTCCCGGAGCATACATTCCATTAGGGGGTGGACATAAAACTAACATTAATAAAATAATCACACAAATAAACTAATGAGTAAGGACCAATATGATCATCCCTGATTGCCAGTTGCATTACCCCTAGATACAAAGAACATCAAGGACTATTACCTGTGTCAGAGAGCTCCTGGGTTCCATTATCAGCAAGTTCGGTAGACCAGCCACACAACTTTGATAGACCCATGTTTTCCTAAGCATGCAAATGCACGTTGCTTTGGCTAGCAATATGGACTCTGAGTAGCTAGGAAAGAATCTGGTAGATTTTTCAGTACAATCAGGGCATGTAAAGATGACTCATTTCAGCTCAGGCTGAGTCATCAGGGATGAGGGACCCTACTTCCAGATATAGTCTTGATGATTCCCTCCCACAGAGAGGCCACGCGCTATCAACAACCCAGGTGGTCCTCATATCCCTCATGAAACTTTCAAGAGCAGGGATTATCATTCAACTAATTCCGCAAATGCTTATGGAATGCAAACTCTGGGCCTTGTGCCCCATAAAGCCTGAATACATAAAGGGGACTCAGAAGCAGCTCCTGCCCTCAAGGGTCTCCGACTAGAAAAGAAAACATAATCTTACAATGTGCTAAGTGTCACGTGAACACAAGCGCCAAGTGTCATGGGGCCACGGAGGAAGAGACTGTTTACTCCTGCAGTGTGTTCTGAGAGAATTCTGGCTCCAAAGGAGAATGGCTGGAGAGAGAGAACTTGAGTCTCAGCCTCTCCTGATAGAGATCATTAATGTTCATTGCTTTGGACAGGTTATCTTATCCCAAGACCAAGAAGTCTGGCATTTTTATTGACTATGGATTCCCCATGATATTTTTTTTGTCCTAATTGGCGTGTCAAGTGCTATTTCATAAGGAGGATGATTTAACTCTAGTTAGCTGAATGAGGCGATGGGCGAATTCCCCACGTGTACCTATGGGCAGCTGTGACTTTCTCTTTACGGAACTTATGAACACTCGCCTGTCTCACCCCAACTGACAGTCTTCAGTGTAGCTGCAGCAACAGAGAATGGGGACGGTTCCCACCTTTCTCCCCCTCCACCCTGACTTTGCCCAGACAGGAGTAAGGGCTAACGGCCAAGCCCCCAGAACTCAATCTGCTGACTCTGTTCCTTGAGGTCAAACTAACTTGAGCTCGTTGCCCCCCAAGGCTAGAGAAGCTGCCTGGTTTACTTTTCAGGATGGGTCTCCATCTGGAAGCAGTAGGAAGTCAAAGCAAAAACCTCATTTACTTGCTGGGGAAATGTAAACAACTAAAGAGTCCACCGGGACAAGAGCAGAAAGAATTCCAGAGCGTAAGCCCCCTCCCAGGAAGCAAAAATCCAGGTAGTAAAAATAAGAAAGAGTAAAAAAAAAAAAAAAAAAAAAAAAAAGACTTTTTTTCAGGACTTCTAGACTTTTCCCTCACTCCTCCCACCATCTTAATATCTGCCATTCCTCTTTAGGGAGGCAAACTCAGGTCTGGGTCTACTAGGATAGACGAGTCTAGAAGGATACAGTGAGCATCCCTTAGGTAAGTCACAGTGAATTTCTCACTACCACACCAAGCTGAATCAAATCATCTGTTTCAGTCAAAGTTTTCCACAATATCCTTTGAGGCTGAAAATGCCTCTGTCTTAAGTTCGGTCCAGTTTTCATGAAAGCTATCAAACATGGGAGATAGAATAATCATTCTTTTTTCAAAAAACCAATACAGCAGATCGTGTCAGTGGATTTAGTGTTATTTGCACACAATATCCACGAAGATTTTGAGGGTGAAAATACTTAGGTATGAAGCTCAGTCCACAAACTTCTAAGAGAGCATGAGGCAACTTTTAATAAAAGACACATATAGAATAAGGCAGCTGAATTAGGAAATCACATAGTGGCAGTAATATTTCTTGAAAGTCAGGCTAGAGGCGAGATTAACCACGTATCTGAGATCAAGAAGGCAGCACTCGGAGTTCAGTGATACCCACTCCACCATGACTTCCACCCACTCTGCATTCCCAGCTGATAGCCTGTCTGGGGACTCGTGGCTGGTGAAGGTCCCCACCAGCTCTCCAGGAGGAACACAGAATGACTGACCGAGATGAAATGACATCTGGTGGGATATGGGACAACTTCTCCAAAATCTGGAAGGTACGATTTACCACTATGATGCCAATACTTCAAAGGCCATGGGACCATAGACCAATGTAGATCTGATTATCACCCAGGCATAAGGGACTAACTTGGCCTCTGCCTGTTGTTACTCAGAGGAAATGATCTTTGATGAAGATGTGTGTCCCATTCAGAGGGTGAAGAGTAAGTTATTATCAACAGTTTCAGATCAGATGGTGTAAGGTTCATTGTGCTCGGATTATGACTTAGGGGCTTATGAAAGGTATACTCCAAGAACTCACTTCTACATGCTGTGAGGACAACCCTGCCACAGTCAGAGAGCTGGCACCACAAAACAGAAACCCACAAGGCTGCCATCCCAGCACTGTATGAATCCAAAGGGGCTCCTCCTCGTCCCCAGATCTTCAAGACCCTGGGAGCCTCATCCTGGAGTTGCCACCTTCTAAACACCTCCCCAGCCCCCTGCTGCCCTTCCTTCCCCATGGCCACCCAGGTACTCATGAACTAGACTGTTCTGAGAGCTTCCTGCCTTGACCCTTTCGATCTTGCCTCCATGTATCACCCCCAGTTATGTTTCACAAAATCAAATGTAATCATGAATTCCACTGCCATCAATCATTTAATGACTTTCTCTCTATAGGTGGTAAAATTGAAACACCTTAGGTTGCCATCTGAAGACTTTAACAACAGACTATCATCTCTTTATTCCCACACAACATTACCACAGCCTTTTCTCCATCCCAACACGTCCCATGCTCTAAGTGCCCCTAAACTCTCTGTGCACCTGTTCTTTCTACATGATGAGGAAGCGATTTAGTGCCCGCTATGTGCCAAGAATATGAGAGTGAGTGGAAAAAGGAGAAACCCAGTTCCAACCATCATGGAATTTCCATGGAGGCTACAAAGGTTATAAGAATTGTTCAACGTGCTATGGGAGAAAGGCACGTGGGCTAGGAGAATAAATAATAGGTGGGAGTGACATAGGGGGCTCAGGAGAGGCTTTCCTAAATGAGACCTTTCTGGGCTGCAATCTGATGAGTGCACCAGGCAAAGGAAGACAAGAGTTCTATGCACACCTGAGTCTTCAGACCCATTCCTGTCCTTGGACGGTTATGGTTCTGCGACAACGTTCGTACAGTAATTGAGGAGAGGCATTTAGAAGTTTTTAGAGCAATTTGACAGAGTAATTTTCTATCTCTTGGATCTAATAAAATGCAAAGCTTGTATTTTGTGTCTTTTTTATTCATTTTATTTTTCTTGTATTTCATTTTTATTATCCTTATAAAAGCATCAGTCTGTGATGGATTAGAAAATTAAAGAACAACTATTCTTTCATCACAGATAGTATGAGGAGCACTGGCCCAGCCAGAAGGAAAATGTGAATTGCCCCCAGGGAGTTGGGCGGGGCACGGGAGAAAAATGAGGCTGGCGATGTGGATTCTGGGAGTATCAAGCTCATGCGTGATGACTAAAGTGGTGATTACTGTTGTCACCAGCTGGGGAGAGAGGATGGAATTGGAGAGACAGCCCCTAAGAGCTTCAGTGTGCAATGGCTGATTGAGAAAGATAAGCCTCTAAGGGAGGCAAGGGAGGAAAAGCCAGACAGGCTGAGTGACAAGACATGTGGAGTCTTCGAAGCCAAGAGGAGAGAGGGTTTCAAGTGGGGGGAGTGGTCGGCAGTGTTGAATCCCACTGAGAGAACAATGGACTGAAAACTGTCCCCTGAGTAGAGAGACATCAGGGTCACTGCTAGCTTTAGCAGAAGCAATGTGGTGGAGAGGTGGGAAGATCCGGAAAGAACAAAGCAAGGAAGTCAAGGGAAAAGATGAAGCCAGTTGCACAGCAGTGAAAAGGGAAGTGATTGGGTAGCTGGCAGTGGACATGGGCGCAAGTGTTGCTTTGGCTGGGGTCATTGTATTTTCATTTTAAGGAGAGAAATTTGAGCCTTTTTCAAAGATGATGGACTCCTGTTGAGAGGGAAGGGATGAATTTGGAAAACAGAGAAAACATAATCACTAATTAATGTTTTTGGAGAAAGTGGATGAAGTTGGTATCTAAAGTACAAGTAAGGAAAGGGAAGTCAATCCGCAGAAAATGATGGTCTTGTTGGAACCATGGGCTGTGAAATCTGCCTGAAATGGAAGGAAAGGAAGGAAGTGGGCACATCCATGCACTGAGGTGTTTGTGCGTCTGAAGAACAGTGATTACGGAAAAGAGGAACAAGACAACTAGAAGGAAAGAACGTTCTAGTGAGAGACGCGAATCCCTGATGTAGCAAATTTTGAAGAGAACACATAGCCCCACCTCTTTCCCATGTTATTGCATTTCTCTTTGATGTTTTATATTTCTTCCTCAAGCTCTGTTTTGAAGACTATTTCTTGTCTTTCGTGTCTTTGAAACTACAGAACGGAATCATTCTGAATTCTTCCACATTTTCTGGGAGGAGTCCTGATCTAAGGGATGCCCTTAGCATTGTCCACAGTAGCTAAATTCTGGAAGGAGCCGAGATGCCCTTCAACAGATGACTGGATTAAGAAGATGTGGTCCATATATACAATGGAATATTACTCAGCCATCAAAAAGAACGATTACCCAACATTTGCAGCAACGTGGACGGGACTGGAAGAGATTATGCTAAGTGAAATACGTCAAGCAGAGAAAGACAATTATCATATGGTTTCTCTCATTTATGGAACATAAGAAGTAGGAAGATCGGTAGGAGAAGAAAGGGAAGAAGGAAGGGGGGGTAAACAGAAGGGGGAATGAACCATGAGAGACTGTGGACTCTGGGAAACAAACTGAGGGTTTCAGAGGGGAGGGGGGTGGGGGATTGAGATAGACTGGTGATGGGTATTAAGGAGGGCACGTACTGCATGGAGCACTGGGTGTTACATGCAAATAATGAATGGTGGAACATTGCATCAAAAACCGGGGATGTACCGTATGGTGACTAATATAACAAAATAAAAATTATTTAAAAAAATAAGGGATGCTCTTCCTCCCTTTGCTTCCACTGCTTTATTTCAAGGTTGGCGTAAATGTGTGCTGGTTGACTTGCGCACATTTGCTCTCTGCTCTGATGCTGTGCTCTTGTCTCTTGGTTATTAATCTTCTCTGCAGCATTTCCATCCAGACCAACTATTGCTAAAGAACAGGGAGGGGAAGGGTGAGGCCAAGGACCTAAGGCAGTTCTAGTATGGGTCTGGATTTGTTTCCAACACTCGACTAAATTAGACGTGTCTTCTGCCATGAGCCAGTGTTCACACTTGGGGGAGTCAGGGAAGCTCACATTGGGCCCTTAGAGTCCCAAAACTCTGTCCATCAACGCCATGGCTCCCCTCACCCTGCTCACCTAATGCAATCCCTTGCCTGGAAACCCAGCCATAAGCAACTCTACCTCCCCTTCTTGTCGTAATGGAACAGGAGCTATCCCTGGGGACTCTTCTCTTCCACTCATATGTCTCATCCATCTAATCAAAGAATCATTACATGGGCCTTTGAGAATTATGCCACTTACTTTTTGAGCAGGGATCACAGATTGGCAGCCCACAGATGGAATCCAGCTGGCAGATAATTTTGTTTGGCCCACACAGTGTTTGAAAGATAGGAACATTTCATATAAAAATCCATCTTTCCAGCTTCTTTAAAAAAAAAAATCAGATATCTGGCAATCCTCAATCGCAATTTTTCTGCGTGGCAAAAACTGGCTAGGTCTGAGCTGTGGCTGTCCTCTTCAGATGGGAATGCTATTTACTTTCACCCTCCCTACTCCCGATTGCCTTGCATTCAGCCCCCTTCAGACTTTGGGGCTCCCCCGCCCCTGGGTTTAGACGAGCTACATGGCATTGCTCACATCCTCTTTCCCTGAGTCCACATTATACTCTGGCAGATCATTCTTACACTTTATGTTTGGGGTTTATGGCTGTGTTCTATTTTTTTTTTCCCTTCTCTCTCAAGGTGGATTTTCTTCTCTACTTTTTGTTATCTGAACTTTTTGGAGTTACTTCTTCTGTTTGTCACTCCTTTTATTATTTAGTATATGTTGGGGAGGGATAGAGTAAAAATGCTTTTTCATTTCGTCATAAAAACCTGACGTCTTCCTGACTTTTCGATATTTCCTACTCCTACAATGGGCAGTAATAAAACAGACTGCAAAATGTCTGAGTGTCAGAAATGATGCAACTGTTGATAAAGGGCTTGAAGCCCTACGGAATGAACTTGCTGTAATATCACACACAATAACTTAGGAGTGATTTATGCATTAACGAAAGAATCGAGCGACAGAACAGAAAGAACTCTGAACAAATCTGTTATCCTTTATGCTTCATTTTCCTTTGGTTCTCATGGTAATCTAAATATGCAAAAAGATGCAAATAGCTTCTTTTAGAAAATATTTAAACACTGTATCAGAAGATAAAGGCAACTTCTACTGTCCGTTCTTAGCTGGAGGCAACCCCAGGATGCCCTGAGAATGATTAAAGGTAGGCAAGGGGATTTGAGCCTTTTTTGAAGAGAGAAGATCTATACCTTCAAAGATAATGAAATGTTGAGCAGAGTTTGACCCCATCGCCTCCCAGTGGGAAGAGGTTCAAGCCTCCTCAGCAGCCTCCCTGCCTCCATTCTTGCCCCTCTGTAGCCCATTCCCCCCCAGAGCAGGCGGGGTTCTATAAAAACAATTGTGCTAATATTCATTGTTCAAAACCTTCCCTGGCTTCTCGTGCACTTAAAAGAACCTCTTTCTCATGGCCCCCAAAGACCTACAGAATCAGTCACTGCCCCACCCTGGCCTCTGAGGCTTCTCCCCATCTTGCCCCCTTCCTCCTCATGCACCATGTACACTGACCTCCTTTCTGTTCCAGAACAAAACACATGTGCTCTGGCCATGGGGCTTTCTCGCTTGCCATTCCGCATACCTCTCCCCGAGGTAACTCTTTCATGGCTTGGCTCCTCCTTGTCATTTGGGACTCAGTTCTCATGTCACTGTGCCACAGGGCTGTCCTCTGATCACCCAGACTAGCAGTATCTCAGTTACTAACCCAGCCCACTCCTCTCACGATCTTCACAGTACTCACCATCTGAAATCACCTTGGTCATTCATTCGTCTGTATCAGCCTCCATCAAGACTGTCTCCCTGAGAACAGGGACCATGTCCCCCTTCTTCACTACTATTGCCCCAGCTCACTGGCTGAATGACTGAATTTTATAGGTGACAAAACGGGATTTACAGAAGAACATGGCTCATGCAAAGTTCCACAGCTCGTCAGAGCTCATCATGTAATCCATACCTCCAGAACCTTCTCCGTCATCCCTTAGGTCAGTAAAAGAGAAACCTCACTGGGAATGCTTAGAAGATATGGAAGGGTAGGGGCGCCTGGGTGGCACAGCGGTTAAGCGTCTGCCTTCGGCTCAGGGCGTGATCCCAGCGTGATGGGATCGAGCCCCACATCAGGCTCCTCTGCTAGGAGCCTGCTTCTTCCTCTCCCACTCCCCCTGCTTGTGTTCCCTCTCTCGCTGGCTGTCTCTATCTCTCTGCCGAATAAATAAATAAAATCTTTAAAAAAAAAAAAAAAAGAAGAAGATATGGAAGGGTAAAGATGGTGAGCCATATTTTTATTTTGTCGATCTCAGTCAATATTTTTATTTTGTAAGACTGTACCACCACCACCACAAATATACGTATTTTAATATGTGCTTAATTAAATATATATTAATGTAGAAATATATATTTACATGCTATGCATTATATATATAATGTGTGTTTGTTCGTATCTGGCGATAAAGTCTCTTCAAAGAAAATGCTCTGATAAATCCTAAAGGCTGCCCACTGAGTTCATTAAATTTACTAAGAATTATTTAGGATCCTTCTCATCAACAGAGATTTACTTGATTGCACTACATTTACCATTATAACTGAATGCGGTCTTTATCAGCTGTTTGTATTAATATTTATTTTCAAAGAAATGGCAGGCAATGATCCTAGTTAGCATTGCTCATGGGGCTTCACCCACTTATAGCGATAAGATTCATAATATAGCAATAATAATGCCATTCAAGTTAAATGTATATAATTTCTTTGTCCTCCTAAGACGTCAAATTGCCAGTGAGCTTAAATTTTCTTTTTCAGACTCCCATGAATAAGCAATTAACCGCCAGGATTGCTAATTGAGTAAATTACTCCTGAGTGACTCTAGGGCCAGAAGAATCCCTGTAAACTGATGGTATGAATCTTCCCTTTGACAAAAACTCAGAGCTATATTCAAAGCCAAGAACTGTGGCATAGCAGCTTACTAGGATACAGGGGAAAAAACAACCAAATAAAGTTAAAAAAAAAAAAAAAAGAGTTGTCTCAGGGAAACAAACATGAAAGTTTCTTCTAATAAGAGCTACAGAAGAGTCTACTAGAAAGGAAATGTTCCCCTCTCCGGGACATCAATCTTTAAAAAGGGGGTTTGGGGGAAGGGCATGGATTGCATCCAGTGTGGGACAATTCATTCCTAAGAGCGACAGCCTCTTTAAACACTCACAGGACTGGAAAGGGTTTGCAATCTCCAACTCCAGCAGGAAAACAGGGGTCTTTAACCCATGGTGTCAAGTCTCCCGGGAAGGGGGCTGTCAGCCTCTTCACTGCCTACCAAGCTTCCAACACAGTGGGAGCTCAGAAGGGAGGTTGGCTAACCAAGCACTTTGACAGTACAGAAATGGTCCCCGGTGCCTCACCGAAATTTCCAGTGTCGCACTCAACTCAAATGCACATTCTCTATCTACAGTTCAAGCGGAAAATGGAGCAAGGTATGCAGATTTAGAAGAGGGTCCAGACAGAAGGGTCAGGAGACCATGGTCTTCCTGAAGCCTTGACTCCCAATGAAGCTACTCCGGGAGTCAGGGCAAGAGAGGCAGGAGCTCTGAATTCAAGGCAAAACTTGAGAAGTACGCTTTAAGGAACATCAATCACTCTGTGTTCTTGCTTTGGAATCAGGGGACAACATGATCTTTAGGACTTGAAAAATCTGCTTTCTTTTTGGACCATAAATGAACCAAGTCAACGAGGCCATTAGCCTGAGAAATCGGCACTGACATTCCTAAATATTTTATTTACAAAAAGAAAAAAAGTAAAGTCCTCTAGTCTCAGCTCCAGAAAAAAAATGTACATCAAGCATTCTGCATGCAGCCCATTCACCACTTTACCGGGTCAGCGAACTGAAACCTACTTCTTCCTGTGTGATAATTCCAGGTGGATATGGAGAAGTGTCTCAACACAGCTAGAGTGAGTTTGAAAGTGTCTTCCAGAGTGTTTTGGTGAAGGGATTATATAAACCCAGGGATGTACTGACTCTTCCAATGTACGCATGTTTTAAGTAGCAGCAGAGACTATGGGTGATCCCTAGCGCTAGAATTATTAATAATTATTAATTATTAAGTAGAGTACATTGAGTGTGAGAAAGGGAAAAGAGGACTTCCCCATCAATTCAAGTCACTTGTCTTTCTGTTCAAAAACCTCCAATGACATCAACATCCTATCACGGTCAAATCTATCTTTCAAGACCCCTGTGAATCTGATGTTCCCTCCAACCCTACGTCACCCTCTGCTCCTGGAGACATGCCTTCTACCCAAGGGTGGCTGGCTGTCTGGTCTCGCAAGCTCTCCAGTAATATTTCTTCACCCCATACTCTTTTTCTTCATCCCCAAGATCTTTTTTTCCAAATCCAGATCAGCTCAAACCCCCCTTCCTTGACAATCCCAGCCTTCGCTGATACTTTTCTAATGGGACCACCTCCAGATCAGACACTATGTGCTTTACATTTCACATTCTCCTCTCTAACTAAAAATGAAAATTTCATGAACATAGGATCGAATATCTCCTATTTCTTCATGAAGGAAAAAGTCTTGGCAAAATTGCGAGGACTTAGCAGGTCACAAATAAATTCTGGTTATTTGTCGTCCTAATCGCTGACTATTATTACACATACTAAATCCCATGGCAATAAATACAATTCATCAGGAATATTTTTGACTAATTTGCCAAAGCGCAATTAATGGTTCACTTATTTATAATATTAAAGTAACACAGTCAAAAACTAAGCTAGTTCATGAACTATATCTAGAACCATCATTGTTACGATGATGATTCTTGTACTCATTCACTCCCATGGAATTTGAATTTAAACTTTCCTACTTGGTAACATGTCGTACATAAGTATAAGAAAATCTGGGAAATCTCCTAAGAAAAGCCTACAAGAACTCTCTTCTCCAAATTATAAGTCAGCCAGCAGGATTCCCCAGGCAGAAGGCAAGAATGGAAGTGCATTTTCTCTCCCTCTCTCAGAACCTAAAAGTCCTTGTTGTTTTTCTTCCTTCACTCTCTGGTTCCAAAATTCATCTCTTGAAAGCAGTTGGGTCTAACAGAGAGCATCTTAAAAAATTGTATATCAACTTCCTTACCTCTTCCTCCAGGGAGTCCTGTGCGGAGGGAGGAGAAATGTGAATTTCTTCATTATTGCAGAAGTAGCATTTTCAAGAGCTCCAAGAAGGTGCAGTTAGCTGTGGCTGGTGCTGCTGCTGGTTGATCACTTTCCCTGCAGCAGGAGAGAGGGGGAAGAGAAGGGGATACCTGATCAGATAGTTTTTCTCTTACTTGTGAAGGATCTGCTCTGGGAAGGCAGAGGTTCAAAGGTCATACCCTTCGTGCAACACAGGAAGAGGAGAGGGCTGTCCTACCAGTTTCTTACAGAGATAACATTACCAAAGAACACAAAATCCCCCAGGAGCAAAGTTCACCTGAGGGTCCAGTTCAAGTACTTTACTTTAGGTTGGTCTTAATGAGTGGAAAACTCATGTTCAGTATGCTGATGTGAGCCAAGTTTTGAACAGACGAGTTTTCAAAAGCTTGCTTGCCCCCAACCTGAAATTCTCAACTCTTTAGTTATTCTTTTGTTTGGTAGGTTATTTCCGGGAAACCATGTTTAAAACACACCTGCAGGGGCAGCTCAGTCAGTTGAGTGTAGGACTTTGGGGTTGAGCTCAAGTCATGATCTCAGGGTCCTGGGATTGAGCCCCGCATCAGCCCCGCGCTCAGCAGGGAGTCTGCTAGCCATTCCCTCTCCCTCCCCCTACTTGCACACACTCTCTCTCTTACTCTCTAAAATAAATAAATCTTTAAAAATAAATAAATAAAAAGAAAATGCAACTGTGGTCCAGATGGTAGATGAGAATCCTTCCCATTCCAGCCCTCCTCAAACCTGAGTAGGATTGGCTCTAATGCAGCCAGGAGAAAGGTAATGCTCTCCTGACGATTTCTACTAATTCTCAAAGGCTTACGTCCTTCTGGCTGAATCTCCCCTCCTCCTCCTCCAGCATCCATTGTCATGTGACCCTCTACGACGATTTACCAACGTACACATACACAATCCATTCACCAAGCACTTCGGGAGTTCAGTCAACTTTTACTTGAAGATTTGGGTGACCTCAGAGCATAGAGTCTTCTATTACCTTCTCTCCAACCCTACTTGTCTGCCCCACAGCCTCCACTTGTCTCCTTCCTTGCCCTCATTCCATTTCCATCCCCCTCCCATCTCTCTTTCTCTTCTCCCTCCCTCCCTTTCCCTCACTCTCTAGAACAAAATGAATGGCTCTTCTCTTCTTAGCCGTAGCTGAACCTGAGTCCTCTGGTACGTTAACATCCTTGTGGTTATGCCATTTTCCTGCAGGACATCCAAGTATTTCTTCCAAAGTCAAGGCTTTCTCTTACAGGAATTCTGATCAATATTTTGTTCACCTCTTCACCTTCACAGCCCAATGTGATAAAGTAAGCCACTGATACTGATACCCAGGTTGATAAAATCAGTAAAGAAGAGGAGAGTTGAAGGGAATGGGAACCTGAGCTTTCGTAGAAGAGAAAGCCAAGTGAAACCACCCACCCAGAGCCTAGGGAAGCCATAAAAGGATCCTGAAAATACTGATGGCAAAGTACTTGAAGTCAAATCGCACCTCCTTCTCAGTTGTACCATCAAGGTCTCAATTAAGAACCTTAACTTTCTAACTACCATTTTGTCATGTTTGCACCTTGGCTTTTTATAAGGGAAAACTCTGACTCAATTGAAAGCCATTACCTCTAAAGAAATCCCCAGCACCCAAGTGAAATAATGGAAATATTTTTTTCCAGTTACTTGGGTTCATTTGCGGAGCCTGAAAGCTGCTTGTAACCTAGCCCTTACCTACCACACTTCCAGCCACAGATGCTACAGGGCTTCATGACCCAGCAACTCCGCGCTCAGGTTGGTCCCTCCAACACTGCGTGCTGTGACTCCCTGCCTTCGCTGTGCTGGCCCTTTGCTCGGACTATCCTTTGCTCCTGTCCAGCCTCCAAAACTAGAACCAGGTGTCTCTTTTCCTGGGAAGGCTTTCCCGATCTGCCTTTTTGTGGTGGTTTTGGCTCCTCTAGGTACCCATGTAAATATTTATCTTCTAGCTTTGTGCCTTTTACATTGCATTTTAATGATCTGTTCACATGTGCTTCTCCTCTGCTGGAGGGTGATATCCTGGAAAGCGTGGCTAGCATCTTATTTAGTCCCACATCCCCGATGCTTACTAACAAAGCCTTTTCCATACAAAGTATCTGATAAATGTTAACTGCAAGAAAATAAACCACTGAGCCTCCATCAAAATAAAAAGCTTCTGCACAGCAATGGAAACAATCAACAAAACTAAAAGGTGGCCTACAGAATGGGAGAAGGTATTTGCAAATGAGCTCTTATAAAAGTTTACTACGCAAAACACAGAAAGAACTTCTACAACTCAACACGCAAAAAACAAATAATCCAGTAAAGAAAGGAACAGAAGACATGAACAGACATTTCTCCAAAGAAGACATCCACATGGCAGACACATGAAAAGATGTCAGCATCACTCATCATCAGGGAAATGCAAATCAAAACTACAGTGAGCTATCGCCTCGCCTCTGTCTGAATGGCTAAAATCAACAACGCAAGAAACAACAAGTGTTGACAAGCACATGGAAAAGAAGGAACCCTCTTTCACTGCTGGTGGGGATGCAAACTGGTGCAGTCACTGTGGAAAACGGAACCGAGGTTCCTCGAAAAGTTAAAAATACAGCTACCCTACGATCCAGGAATCACACTACTGGGTGTTTACCTAAAGAATACAAAAACACCAGTTCAAAGGGATACATGCACCTTTATATCTACTGGCAATTTATGGAGGCAGCCCAAGTATCCATTAATAGATGAATGTATAAAGATGTGGGTGTGTGTGTGTGTGTGTGTGTGTATTTTTTCAGCCATAAAAAAGAACGAAATCTTGTCATTTGCAACAACATGGATAGAGCTAGAGAGTATAATGCTAAGCAAAATAAGTCAGAGAAAGAAAATTCCATAATGATTTCATTCATATGTGGAATTTAAGAAACAAGTGAGGAAAGGAAGAAGAAAAAGAGAGGCAAACCAAGAAACAGACTCTTAACTATAGAGAACAAACAAATGGTTACCAGAGGGGAGTGGGAGTGGGGATGGGGGAAATAAGTGATGCGGATTAAGAAGGACACTTGCGGGGGCACCTGGGTGGCTCAGCCATTAAGCGTCAGCCTTCGGCTCAGGTCATGATCCCAGGGTCCTGGGATCGAGCCCCGCCTCAGGCTCCCTGCTCAGCGGGAAGACTGCTTCTCCCTCTGCCACTCCCCCTGCTTGTGTTCCCTCTCTCACTGCGGCTCTCTGTGTCAAATAAATAAAATCTTAAAAAATAAAAAAATAAAATAAAACCCAAGAATCTTAATAATTTCATCCTGATCAGATTCTGTAAGATCAGAGATTTTAGAGTTTGGCATCTTACATTATAAAGATGAAATTTAACTACTATGAGAAAACACAATATAAGTTATATTCAGGCTCCTGTATTAGTCCATTGATCCCAAAATCTCACTTGCTTACAGGGCTGTGTAGATGTGCCTAAGTTCGGATTAGGACTCTACTACTTATTAGATTTAGAGGCATTTGTTAGATCTCCTTTATCTGCCATTTCATCAATAAAATTAGAATTTTAAAAAATTTTAACTTCATGTTATTTCCCTCTATTTTCATAAGCCATTTGAGAAATAACCATTTCCATTTTTTGCAACTTGCAACCCACCCAGTTACAGTGTTTGTAAATCACCCTTAAACTATTATAGTATTACATAAGTTAAAGCAACCCTCCAAAAAACACAGAGCTGCCCTCACTGCAGATACATTACTCCAGCAGGGGACAGCTATTTAATCTGAGAGTCAGCTTTCCTTCCCTGTCTTGGTCAACATCAGAGGCTCCCCTCCAAAGCTCAAGCAATTTCAGTATTATATTTATTGGTGAAAAGAGTGATATTAAGACTTGCGCACTGCGACGCCTGGGTGGTCAGTTGGTTAAGCATCTGCCTTCAGCTCAGGTCGTGATCCCAGGGTTCTGGGATCGAGCCCTGCATTGGGCTCCCTGCTCAGTGGAGACCTGCTTTTCCCTCTGCCTGCTGCTCCCCCTCCTTGGGCACTCCTTCTCACATCAAGAAATAAAATCTTTAAAAAAAAATGCACTAATGTCACCAAAATGGCAGAATACATGTTTTCTACTATCTCCTACAAAGAACGCCAATTTTAACAACTACCAAGAGAGTGCCTCTGTGAAAATCAGGGAGTCTAGTGGAGAAGTTCCAGCACACCACTGGAGCAAAAAATATCTAATATTAGATGTAATGAAGAGGGTAAAAAAAACAACAGTTCCATTTTACTTCTGTCATTCTTCTCCCAAGGCAGTACAGTGCCAAGAGAGAACTTTCTGGCTCCTGGTTTCGCCTGTAGGAGAAATGAGGGTACGTGAGTGAAGAACACCCAGCTTCTCCAGCCGTTCAGGATGCTTCCAAAGAGTCCCATTTCTTTCTCACCCCATCCAGAATTCTGAGGTGTGCCAAGTGACTGGGGGACAGAGAGTGGCTAGGTCTCACGGAGGGCATCAAAGGGACACAGATCCTACTAACCGTTTCGTGGACTCCATTAGGAAGCCCATCCCTAAACCGCTGGGGTGCCTCGCCTACAATCCTACCAACTGGCTTGCAGGCAGTTACACATTCATTCAACAAATAATCTCTGACTTCCTCCTAAGTGCCAGAGCTCTGCTAGGTGTCAATCAAACTGGACACCATCTTTGCTCTCGTGGGTTTTCAATCGATTGGGAAGGTAAATTGAATTAACTAACTAATTATAATCAGAACCTGTGAGAAGTGCTTCTAAAATAATGTATAGGCAACTCTGGGAGGATTTTCAGGCAGAATTATATTAGGGATTAAGGAATTCATACTTAAATTGAGACCAGAGGAATTACTAGAAATTTACTATTTGGGGGCTGGAGAGATATTGTGGACAATGGGGAGAATTCATGAAAAAAGCCATGAAGCAGAAAACAGGTTGGCAAGGCAAGCAAACATCAGGAAAGCACTGATTTTCCTTATGTACTTATGTGAGGGGGACAAGGGCATAAGAGGATACCAGAGAGAGAAACAGGACCCAGAGAGACCCATGGCCTTATATACATATTAAAGATTTTATATTATCTGTGCATTGAGCACTCTTAAAAGGTTTTATTTTTTTTTTTTAAGATTTTATTTATTCAGAGAGAGACAGCAAGAGCATAGGCTTGGGGAAGAGGAGAAGGAGAGAGGAAATCTCAAGCAGACTTTGTGCCGAGGGCAGAGTCCAACATGGGGCTCAATCCCGACTCGGGGCTTGATCCCAAGACCCTGAGATCATGACCTGTGCCAAAATCAAGAGTTAGAGCTTAACTGACTGAGTCAACCAGGCACCCTCCTCTTAAAAGGTTTTAAGTCAGGGACACAATTTTGTCTCATTTATTTATATTATCAGAGCATTGCTCCAACTTTTCTCTAAAGAACGTAGATAATGGGAATACAAGAGGGGGAGACTAGTTACAAATCCATCGCAGAAATTGACGTGAGAGGGGAGTGCAGCTCAGACTAGTGTCGGCAGTAAAGAGGAGATAAGATATACATTTGGTAGGGAAAAGAAGCTTACTAGGTGTTCAAAACCCAAAACTATAAATGTTGATACCATTCATTCATATTAATAAATATCTTCTTTCCAGAAGACAACTTGGGAATATATTGAAACCCTTAAAATGTTACGTTCCCTTTAACCCAGCAATTCCGCCTCTAGAACATTGATCATAAGGAGCCATGATGGGTCCACTCAAGAGATATTAAGAGCAACAATGTTGTAACTGAGCTTGGAAATTGTCGTAAGGTGTGGATTGCCCAGATCTTGGTTTCTAAATATGATTTTCTTATAAAAGAAAATAGAGAACCTCAGAAAAATGGCTGATTGGGGGTCCGGGGCAGAGAAAAAACAAGATGAACACGGAACGCAAAGTAAGCAAGTACTCAAAAACCCAAAGGATGAGGAAAGCTCTCCCAATGGCCAAAATAGGAACATTTTGACTAAAAATAAACAATGTATTAATAGATTATAAGCCAAAGTACAAGATAAAAATGTGTGAGTCCCCACTGATAAAACCCTTCTTACAAAAAAATCCAAGTAATTTATGCAGAGAGCCCGCTCAAGGGGATGGACCTTACTGTTGGTAACCTGTCTACTCCATCCCACCATTACCCCCCGCACCGGATTCAATGTGTATTGGATTTAGCGACTAACTTGTGACAAAGAGAGACTGGAAAGAGGGAGGACGGGTAACTTCATAGCGGAGAACCTGATGAACTCTACCTTGGCTGGGCCATCAAAGGGAACATGGCTGGTGATAAGGCATGTTGGTACCATGTATTCTGAATATCGAATGAGAGGACGAGCCCTGCTCTCTGGTGGCATTCTTCCCCAGACCCGTCATCCCCGTCTATTCTTAAGAAACAAAAATCCAGACAAACCCAAAATGAGACACATTCTACCAGACATAGGATTGGTACTTCCCCCATTTGTCAAGCTCATGAAAAACCAAAAGAGATACTAAGGAGATGACCCAACACCATGTGGCCTCCAGGACTGGACCCTAGAATAGTAAAAGGGTGTGAGTGGAAGTGCTATGGAAATCCTAATGAAGTCTGGAGTTCATTCAATTGTAACGTACCAATGTTCATTTCTGAGTGTTGCCAAATATACCCCGGTTATGTAAGCTGTTAACAATAGGGGAAGCTGGGTGTGGGTAAACGGGAACTCCCTATACTATTTTTATAACTTTTCTGTAAATCTAAAATAATTCCAAAATTAAAATTTTATTTTAAAAAATAAGCTTACAGTATGGGTGGAACAACAGGAATAAGACCCCTGCAACAATCACAGAACCATAAAAGGAGGAGCAGAGTTCCCCCTGGCTGGTGATTTCCCACCCACATTGGCTCGCTGCCAACGTCTTTATGCTGCTTTCTTATACACGGTTGCTTGGTGCTTATAATTTTCTTTTGAGACCCTGGGAATTCCTGTAATTAAAAAGAATGCTTCTGTGGAATTCAATTTATAAAAAGGCTACTGGTTCAACAGAATATGGCATAATCATAAAATGGAATACAGTTGCAAACCTTAAAAATAAAGTCATAAAATAACACATACTGATATTATAAAAGTTTTACAGCGTATTATTAACATGAGATTCCCTTGTAGCATGTTCTCATTTTTTTCCAAACTTCTCTGTCCTGCGGATTACTGGAATTGGAATTAACTATTTTTGCTCTTGACTCTGTAATACATTTCCTTTCGGTCGATCATTATCATTGGATAACGATCTTTGTCATTTGAGACCTCTGCACTTGCTCTGTTTTCATTTGTTGGAATGAGCGTCTCTAAGATTTTCACACGGTCAGCCTCTTCTGACAAGTCTCAACGCCAATGTCACCTTTTTACCCAGATTTTCATGACCACCTTATCAACACAGTATGTGCTACCCCTACTTCTCGTCCTCAGATACTCTGCTTTATTAATCTTCCCAAACATTTGCCACCATCTTAAATTATAGGCTTATTTGATCGCTTGGCTGTGGTCTGTCTAGTCCTTCCAGAACATAACCTCCATGACAAGAAGACACACTGCCTATCTCCTAGCCACACACGGTGCCTGATCCAGAGCTTCACATGAGGCGATGCCTGGTAAGTGTCAGTGGCAAAGAGGCAGGGGTGGGTTAAAACCAATGGGTCTTGTCTGGCCACATACATTTAGAACTCACCACACGAGGGTGATGGTTGAAGCAGAAAGAACGGATGGTTGTCATCCAGACGAAGCAGGCAGGAAGCAGAGGGCTAGAATCTGAGCCTAGGAAGGAACCTCAATAAACAGAAAGTGGAGGTAGAAGAGTAAGCGGGGATGGAGAAGGAGAACAAGGTCCAGGGTAGTATCCTGGGCCCAAGAGAAGAGAGGAAACATGCAGTTTACCTATGGCGACACCAAACATAAGGATCAGGAAAAGTCATTGGTTTTACCAATTCAAATCTAGTCTCTAGCGAGCACGGTGTGCTTGTTTGTAGAGCAGACCTCTGCTCTAAAACCCGCTACCTCTTTGCCTTTCCTTGGAATAAAGCATTGGCCGTATCCGATGCTACTCGGAAGTCAGCAGGGGCCAGACTGCCGCCATGTTGTTACACCTCCTTGTAGTAAGTAACTGAATACATGCATGAAGAAAGGCCAGAACAGGGTTACGAATGTCTGTAATACGTTTTAAATGCTTCACACTGAACAAATGAATGGTGTCCCTGTGGTGTAGGCTTGTGATTAATGGCTTTCCTGTTTTATATATTCTGCATGTTGTGAGTTGTCCAAAAATGGACGTATATTACTCTTACAAGACCTTTACGTATTTGTCGTGCTTGTTCAATTAGTAAAAATAGGTAACTAAAAGTCAGCTACATCGTGCCAGACTGTCACCTTCTCATTCTTCAACCTTAAACCCAGTGATACTAACATTACCTGGAGAAGTTTTGTGACAGAATGAAGCATCCTGCCTTCTCTAATCTTCGCAGAACCAACTTCACTCTGGTCTAGATCTTTTTTTCCAACAGAATTGCTTTTAACCCACCCAGGCATTATGGAAGATGACCATTCAAAGTGTTGATTTTTGCAGGACTGCCAGGTATTAGACAAGGAGGCTTTCGCTATAATTCACTTAGATACACAGTAGCTAAAACCCAGGGAAATAAAGCTTTTAGAAGACGCCATGAAATGAGAAAAGTCCTTACAAATTAAGAAATGTTAATAACCAAAAAGTAGGACAGAGGAGGTTATTTTTAGTTGAGAAGTAAAGCAGCAGGGTTTTGGCAAGAGGGCCTAGAGAGAAGGCAACAGCGTTAACTCCCCGGAGCTGTATGGAATCATCCCAGTTAACTTATTCGATTTGATTACAAGCTCCTACTTTCCTACACACTTCACAAGGCAGTAGCAAGTGCCAGCCCTCACGTCTCCTCTGCGGCTTAGACCAGGGCCTCGCAGCTTTTCAATTTAGGTTTTAAAATATAAAAGAAATCTAGGAAACCTGAAGGATTTTCCCAGGTTCTAGAATACTACTATTTTTTTTAGAGTGACATATTTTATTTATTTTTTTCCTAATAATATTTTTTATTATATTATGTTAGTCACCATACGGTACATCCTTAGTTTTTGATGTAAAGTTCCATGATTCATTGTTTGCATATAACACCCAGTGCACCATGCAATACGTGCCCTCCTTACTACCCATCCCCAGTCTATCCCATTCCCCCACCCCCTCCCCTCTGAAGCCCTCAGTTTGTTGCCCAGAGTCCATAGTCTCTCATTAAAAAAACCCTTCAGAGAAATTCTTTCACATACGAAACTACACCAAGAGGAAAGAGAAAAGGCATATTATACTGGGAGGCAGTTCTCAGAAACAAGCAACATTATGTCCCAACAAACTCCAACAGCCACAGACTCTACATTTTCTTTCTTTCTTTCTTTCTTTCTTTCTTTCTTTCTTTCTTTCTTTCTTTCTTTCTTTTTCTTTTCTTTTCTTTTCTTTTCTTTTCTTTTCTTTCTTTTTTTTCTTTTTTTTCCTGTCCTTGAGACATCACCTATGGTTACTCTTAATGTTCACCATGACCAACCCCTAGCTCTCTCTTCACTTCTCAGCATATTCTGACATAACCCTGCCCACCTCTATCCTCACCTGTGTCTCTGGAAGGTTCAACCTGACCCTTCAGGTCTCCTTTCCCTGAAGGGGTATCTCCTTCACAAGAGAACTGGTAACATTTCAAGTTGACACGGTCAAGGTTCTTCAATATGTATGAGCTTTGACACCAATGATCAGATTCTACCGTCACGCCTGATACCTGATCCATCACTCAGACGGCAGATGTAAAAGTTCATCAGAACACAGATTCAGCTTTTAATATTGCCACACGTAACTACAGAAATCACCAAGTTCCCGAGTGTACTTATCCTAGACAGTAACAGCCCATCTATGCAAACAGTGCAGTCATTTGTTCATTCGAGTTACATGTGGACTGAGAAATGTATTTGTCCTATTTGGTAGAAATCCAAAAGACCAAAACTATACAGGTGAGTTCCAAACATATTGGGACTTCTCTATCATTTGGTACCAGACTACTTCATACGACTAAAAAGTTAGACTCCGAATTTTTCCAGTACCCGGTAAGTTACGAATATCAAGGGTAATCAGTTGGTAGAAGTGTGCCTGGGTCCACCTGCAGGCACAGTGTTGGCCAACTTTGAGAGAAAGAACTCCCTGATTGCCTCAAAAAAAAAAAAAAAAAATCCCAACTCATCATCACACGTGTCCCTTTCCATCTCCTGAGTCTCGGATCCTCCAATTAGAATCACTTAAGTCTCAAGAAATCACAAAAATAGGACATAGCCTCGGATGTGGTAAAGACTGCCCTGGAATCCTGATCTAAGGCTTCTGAGTAAAGTGTTACTCTTGTATAGATAAGGGCCTAACAGAGCTCCTGCCACAGGGCTTCTGTCCAGGGCCCCGACCAACATAGATTGTTCCCAATATACACATTACCATATGTCACTGTTTCACAAAGTGTGTCCCCAGAACCACGGGATCAGCATCACCTGGGAACTGGCTAGAAATGCAAATTCTCAGGCTTCCCCCAGATACAAGCCAGGAAATCTGAGGTTGGGGCCCAGGAATTTATGTTTCAACAAGCCTTCCAGATTCTCTTGCACCCTAAGTTTGGAGAGCCACTGCTCCCTGAGAAGTTTCTCCAGCCCTCATCTATGGGCAGGATCATTTCTTTTGGTCTTGACCAGAAGCCTGACACAGGACGCCATTTATTTTTACTCACACTTGGTATGGAATAGATCTGTTTTTCTCATTCCTTGGGGCTCTTGCTAAAAGGCCGACTCTGATTCAGCGGGTCTGGGATAGAGTCTAAGAGTCTTCTTATCTAGTAAGCTCCCAGGTGAGTGACCAGTCAACCACTGGTCAGTGGACCACCCTCTAAGGATCAAGAGAATATAATTACTTCAACTGACACCAAAATTTGGGGCTAAGTATCTTGGACTGTGATACCCCACTACTTATGGGCCCTTTCATGTGTCAATATCACGGATACCCTGGAATCCTCTGTTTAAAAAAAAAACAAATTAATCAATAACCTGTATCGCAAACATTTCAGCAAATATTAGGTAGGCTTATAATTGCAGTAGTGCTTTTAGCACAAGGTATGGGAGGGAGGGAAGTTGGGGCTGCAGTGAAGGAATCAGCCCCAAGGAGAATGTTCTGATGAGTGCTGTGATGAGGGGGTCAGAAAGACAGACACTGTGCTCAAAAAGGGAAGCTGGAAGGCACGGAAAACATGCATGGCTGACCTCACAATTTTGAGAAAAGTTAGCCCAGGGCAGTGGTGTCAAGGAATGTCAATTAACTCTACACAATTGAGTCTGAAGGAGAGGACTCATCACGTGCTATGGGATGCCTTCATCTGAAGTGTCTGAACTCTTATCATAAAACCACTCCCTTGTCTTGATATGCAGTGATCTTAGATCTTTCTTTCTTTCTTTCTTTCTTTCTTTCTTTCTTTCTTTCTAAGATTCTATTTATTTATTTGACAGAGATCGAGAGAGACACAGCTATCGAGAGAGGGAACACAAGCAGGGGGAGTGGGAGAGGAAGAAGCAGGCTCCCAGAGGAACAGGGAGCCTGATGCCAGGCTCAATCCCAGGACCCTGGGGTTACATCCTGAGCTGAAGGCAGATGCTTAATGACTGAGCCACCCAGGCACCCCTAGACCTGTCTTTCTTATTTTCCTTTTTTCCTTCTTGCTTTGTTATATGGGAACTTTCCGCAGAAAAATATTTTCTCACCAGTTGCCAATAAAGAAGACACCGGATGCCCAATGTAAAAAGATGCTGTTGGACTCTACACAAGGAAACATAGGACTACCATGAATTATCCTGACTGATGTCCCAGTGACGGATAGGTGTGCGCTGGGGTAGAATGCTCAGCACCAGCCCGACAACAGGGCAAGAGAAGGTTCTGCTGCCTGAGAGCTATTGAAATAAGGAACTTCTCACTTCTGACTTACAGGCCTGCATTCCATAATCAGTTTTCACACTCTTCCTTGCTTCTGAATTGGACAAGTGGACAGTTCCTGGCAGTTGCGCCGTCCGAAGGTCAAGTGGACACGATGACTGAAACCACATACGTGGAGGATAATGGCAGGGCAGGCCCATGACTCATCTTCATGGTCCAAATGGAAGGCCAGACACTCTGTGGTGCACTCAGAGAAGATTCGATGTCACCCAGGCTGCTGCCCTGGCTAACCCCATATAATGGATCTTGATTCAGTGATATCCCAAGGCATATTAAAAAGCATAGCCCCTATCATCCAATGGAATCAGACTTCTAGGGCCCACTTGTCTCTGCTATAGGTCCGGAAGGAAGGAAATAATTACCTATCTTACCCTCCAAGTGACTTTGAAAACAATTTGTTGGCACATTACACTTAGTTGAACTTCACTATTCCTGTTGCTACAGAATCGACACGGGAGATGAAGCAGCCCAGAATATTTCCCTTCTTAGTTTTATATTATAGTTAGCTGGTGACTAGAAATTTATTTCCAACAAGCCTTGAACCCTGAAGTCATTCTCCTCAGTGATGGTTCACCAGCTGACATTTATGTCTACTCTCTCCTGAGCCAAAAAAGCCTCTTTGCTTTTCCAAATATCCTGCCAGGCTCCACCAGGGAATTCTGGACGGGGTGGAAGATTCAGGAAGTCAACGGAGGCTGCCAGGAATCTTCATCCAGGTTAATCATCGCTGTAGACTCTAGGAGAAAAGAAGCAGGCTGGCTGGCTGAGCGATGCAGATAAGCAGATGGCGTGGGCACAAGTTAAATGAACTGCAGATTGGCTTCCAAATTCTCCTGCATCTAAAGCCATCAAAGCAACGTGATGTTGCTACAGTTTCATTATCAACTCGATGAACATTTACCATGATGGGAGAGAGGGGACAATAAATTCAACACTTCGTTACCTTGTAAATGTGAAATTCCCTTTGACATGGCACACTAAAAATAGTTCAGGAGATGAACTGTTAAAGGGATTTGAGTATTTACTTAAATTTTTTAGATGGTTCCAATTTTTTTTTTTTTACAATGATGGTGAGGAGTCCAAGTAAAATGGAAGAATTTGAAAAACTGCAGAACAATTATTCACAGCCAATAGGCCCCAAGCTTTATATGAAATATTTTATGATAGATTTACAATAAAAAAAGATTGCATCCAGTTGCATCAAGATTTCATTAGTTTAGGAAATGAAAGAAAAACATACATTTGTGCTTACTGATGAAACGCACTGTTTCCTCCTAGAGAGTCCCAAGATTTTAAGTTATCTGAATGAATCCACGTATAAAGAATGAATTTAGGGCTGTAATATTTTATTAGAGAAAACTGAGGTGAGGTCTGCCTTATCGGGTAGCAGGGAGTTATAATTATCAGTCTACGGTGAGTTACACACAAGCTTAGGAAACGATGATGATGAGAGCTTTATGGTCATTTTTATGACAGAAAAAAATACCATTCTATTTGTTGGAATAAAAAAGAATCACGTGATGATCAAAGTTGAAACAAAAACAGTTTTCTTTGGCTTAGTCTTCATATATCTGTCTCTCACGGTGAAGCAAAAAAAAAGTGTCCAGGGACCATGACCAACAGAACAGGACCCAGCTCTTGAATACATGTTGAAACATGTTGAGGTTTGTAGGTTCTGAGAGCCCACTGTTTTTAGTACTAGAGAAATTAACTATGTCATTACAAAGGCTTCAACTTGAGAATTTAACGTTACCTTTGAGAATTTGTGAGGGTTGGAACAGAGTGTTTTTCAAAGAAAAATAAAAACATACAAGTTTAAGTATTATGTTTTGAGGATCCAAGAACCCAAAGAGCAAATAGAAGTCAGCATGGCTCTATGGAATATGTTGTGTCAAAATAGATTCCTTCTACAATCCTAATGTATTACATGAAAGCAGTCGTCTTCCTCGAGTCCCACTGATCCTTCTACAAAATTTTGAAAGCATCTGCTATATGCAAATACTTTTTTGGATGCTGCAGATTTATTCTTCTCATCTGCAATGGTGGATCCCATCACTGTTCTCTTCTCTCCTTTATGCAGAGATGGACGGTTGACCCCAAGTAGGCCAATCAGAGCACCCACTTCCCCTGGAGACAGTAATTGGGCTAAAGGTGAGCACATGTCTCAGAACAGGCCAGAGTCTTTTTTTTTCTTATTAATGATTTTGTATTGTATTATGTTAGTCACCATACAGTACATCCCCGGTTTCCGATGTAAAGTTCGATGATTCATTAGCTGCGTATAACACCCAGTGCACCATGCAATACGTGCCCTCCTTACTACCCATCACCAGCCTATCCCATTCCCTGAGCCCCCTCCCCTCTAAAGCCCTCAGTTTGTTTCTCAGAGTCCATAGTCTGTCATGCTTCATTCCGCCTTCTGATTACCCCCCCTTTCTTTATCCCTTTCTTCTCCTACTGATCTTCCTACTTCTTATATTTCATAAATGAGTGAAACCATATGATAATTGTCTTTCTCTGCTTGACTTATTTCACTTAGCATTATCTCCTCCAGTGCCGTCCATGTTGCAGCAAATCTTGAGAATTCGTTCCTTCTGATAGCTGAGTAATATTCCATTGTATATATGGACCACAACTTCTTAATCCAGTCATCTGTTGAAGGGCATCTCGGCTCCTTCCACGATTTAGCTATTGTGGACAATGCTGCTATGAACATTGGGGTGCATATGGACCTTCTCTTCACTACATCTGTATCTTTGGGGTAAACACCCAGTAGTGCAATGGCTGGGTCATAGGGTAGCTCAATTTTTAACTTTTTAAGGGACCTCCACACTGTTTTCCACAGTGGCTGTACCAACTTGCAGAGTCTTGGTGTTAAAAAAACAGTCTCTTCAAAAACTGGTGTTGGGAAAATTGGATAGCTACAGGTAGAATCATGAAACTGGACCATTTTCTTACACTATACACAAAGATAAACTCAAAATGGAAGAAAGACCTCAATGTGAGACAGGAATCCATCAAAATCCTAGAGGAGAACACAGGCAGCAACCCTTCAACCTCAGCTGTAGCAACTTCTTGCTAGACATGTCTCCAAAGGCAAGGGAAACAAAAGCAAAAATGGACTATTGGGACTTCATCAAGATAAAAATCTTTTGCAAAGCAAAAGAAACAGTAGACAAAACTAAAAGGCAACCTACGGAATGGGAGAAGATATTTGCAAATGACATATCAGATAAAGGGACAGTACCCAAGATATATAAAGAACTTATCAAACTCAACACCCAAAAAATGAATAATCCAATCAAGAAACGGGCAGAAGACATGAACAGACCTTTCTCCAAAGAAGACACACAAATGGCCAACAGACACACGAAAAAATGCTCAACATCACTTGGCATCAGGGAAATACAAATCAAAACCACAATGAGATACCACCTCACACCAGTCAGAATGGCTAAGATCAACAAGTCAGGGAACAACAAATGTTGGCAAGGTTGTGAAGAAAGGGGAACCCTCTTACACTGCTGGTGAGAATGCAAGCTGGTACAGCCACTCGGGAAAACAGTATGGAGGGTCCTCAAGAAGTTAAAAATAAAGCTACCCTATGACCCAGCAATTGCATTACTAGGTATTTACCCCAAAGATACATATATGGCAATCTGAAGAGGCACCTGCACCCCAAAATTTATAGCAGCTATGTCCACAATAGCCAATCTATGGAAAGAGCACAGATGTCCATCAACAGATGAATGGATAAAGAAGATGTGGTTCATATCTACAATGGAGTATTACTCAGCAATCAAAAAGACAGAAATCTTATCATTTACAATGTCATGGATAGAAATGGAGGGTATTATGCTGAGCCAAATAAGTCAATCGGAGAAAGACAATTATCAAAAGGTTTTGCTCATATGTGGAATTTAAGAAACAAAACAGAGTAGTGTAGGGAAAGTGAGGGAAAAATAAAACAAGACGAAATCAGAGAGGGAGACAAACTATAAGAGACTCTCAACCATTGGAAACAAACTGAGGGTTGCTGGAGGGGAGGGGGGTTGGGGGGATGGGGTGGGCATTAAGAAGGGCACGTGATGTACTGAGCATTGGGTATTAAATGCAATGGATGAATAACTGAAATCTACATCTGAAACTAATGATACATTGTATGTTCACTAACTGAATTTAAATAAAGTAAGTTAATAAAAAAAAAACCCACTCCTTGTGTGGCTGGTTGCCATGGCCACCACAAATGGAAGTGTTCAAGAGACCAGAGCTGTCAATCACAGGTAAGAAGAAAAGACAGACAGTGTTAAAGACATTGAAGCCCAACTGAAGTCCTTGAAATCCCTAGAGCAGCTAAACATTCTGTAATGTGCCCTTCAGTCCTAAGAGCTACCCCCATAGCCTTTCCAACAAATTGTCCTTGTGTTACATATAGTTTGAGTTGAGTTTTTATCTCTTAAAAACAAACAGGTTCTGGCTACTTAAACTGGGAGGCCAGACAGACCCAGTCTGTTTTCTGACATTACCATTGGTGGGAAAGAATATCAATCAAATGAGAAGTAAATCTGTGGTTTCAAGCTGTGGATGTAGAAAGGATGTGACACTTCACGTGGCATGGTCAGCATGCTATGAAAACACACCTTAAATCAGTGGCTTAACAATCGGCAAACGTTTTCAATTTTGCAATCTGATCTGGAGTATAATTTCGGAAACCTTTCCAGAGGGGGCTGCTCCCAATCTGTAAGTCTCAGGAACCCCATGGCAATGTTCTAATCAAGCGTTCTCTGGCTGGGTCTAGCAGACACAGGGAGATCGGTCAGTTACTTTGCCTGACAGCCAGCTGCAGGTCCTGCAGGGAAATTGTTAGGAGCAAACTGGCCATCAGGCTAAAGGAGCAGTTAAAAAAAAAATTATTTATTCCACCTTTCTGGAATAAATTCATGTTAGGGTAATCCTATAGACTGTTGAACAAGGGAAAAGTTATTCTTTACCAAAGAATTTAAGCTAACTGGTGTGGAAGGAAAAATAGTACTAGGAAATGACCATTTTGCCATCCCATGCAACAGTCACCAACAGATAAGGGCATGTAGATAAGAGGATGAGAGAGAGCATTATGGTGAAGGGACCAGTGATCAACCTTAGCATCCTGAGAAGTGAGAAAACCAGACACTGTGTGCCTCACAAGGGTCTACATGAAGGACACAGCCCCTCCTGTTAAGTGGTCTTACCCAAAATGGGTGAACCAGAAAAAAAAAAATCAAGCTTGAACGCATCTCTCATTTACTGGAAAGAGACAAACAGGGGAGCAAGTCAAACACCACCACGAAGAAGCAAACAGACAGATCCAAAGGGGAAACATTCTGAAGAGCAAACTTAGTTTTTGCAAAGAGCTGCCTGGAGAAAGGAAAAAGGAAAAAGAAAGCGAGTTACTCCAGATTAAATGAGATTTAGGAAAAGCAACAACCAAATTACTACGTGGATCTTGTTCGGGTCCTGATCCAATCAAACCAACTATAAAATGACCTTTAGCAGCGACTGGAAGAATTCTGACTATGAAAGAGATATCACACGGTAACAAGAAATGATAGGCGTCATAATGACACTGAGGCTATATTATGGCTCATGGTTTTTAGAGAAGGATACCAAGATGTACAGGAGTGAAACAACATAATGTGTGAAGTTTGCTTTTAAATACTTCAGCAAAGAGGGGAACGTGGGTGGCTCAGTCAGTTAAGGTCCAACTCTTGGTCTTGGCTCAGGTCGTGATCCCAGAGTCGTGAGATCGAGCCCCGCGTTGGACTCCACACTCAGTGGGGAGTCTGCTTGAGATTCTCTCTCTCCCTCTCCTCTGCCACTCCTGCTCATGCTCTCTCTAAAATAAATAAATAAATAAATCTTGAAAAAAAATTTTTTTTAAATGTCAGCAAAGGAAGACAGAGGATGGGGAAAGACCGCCAATAGGGCAAAGTCTTGCAAAGTGATGAATCCAAGTATTAAGCAAATGGAGATTCATTGTTCCATTCTCTCTAGTTCGCGTACATTTGGACATTTCCAAATGTGTATTTTAAAGTTTTGCTCTTTGCAGAGAAAAAGTAGCTCGTTTTTAAAAGAGCATGCTACTGAGAATCGCTGTGAGACAAAACACATATTGCAATTAAGAACTTAAAAGTCAGGAGAAAACAAGAGAAGCCAGCTTTCAAAAATATCTTGCTCAATAACAAAATGTGTTTAAGAGCAGAACATTACAAGATACTGTACTGAATGATAGTTATTAGTTTTTAACATTTTAGCCAGGAAAAAAGAAACTCTTTAGTACCAGATAAAAAAATAAAAGAATTATTTAGAACAGTCAGAGATCACGCATTCCGGGATTTCTAAAAATTGGTTTTTTAATGAAAACGTTTTCCCTTTGCATATTGATTTCTACAGCTTTATTCACCATTTCTTTCCTTCTTTCTCTCTTTTTTTTTTTTTTAAGTAAACTCCACGCCCAACGTGGAGCCCATTGCAGGGCTTGAACTCATGACCCAGCAACCAGGACCTGAGCTGAGATCAAGAGTCTGACGCTTAACTGACTAAACCCCCCAGGCACCCTTCACCACTTCTTTAGATCAACCAATCCAGGTTTAGGTATTTCTTTACAAGTGACATTTTCAAAATTTCAAAGACAGGATTTAATAGAAATTCATGATCAATTCATAGTCATATTTACCACTTAGAGTCTTAAAAAGCAAAATAAAATAGAAAATACCTAGAAAAATGTTGACAAAAGGAATGGATATCAACAAAGGGGACTCTCGGGGGAGACAAATACAGAATTTAAAGTAGAAAGAATCCATGGTCTTCCCATACAAACCACATTAGTTTTGAAATAAGAGAGGTGGGGATTACAACAGAACCCAAGATAAACACTAGGGTCATTGTAGTTATAAAGAGCAAATCCAGGAGATTTTTCCCCACCATTTTTCCTTGAAATAAAATTTGAAAATCATAAAGAGATATTTATTTAGAAAGAAAGAAAATTTTTTTGGGTCTACAATGTTATGTAACACTGAAATTCACAATTAAAGAAATAAACACTGCTCTCTTCTTGGGGGGGAAAAAAGGTGGATGACCTCTTCCATGATGTGCTTATAGGTCAGAGCGATCTGAAACCCTCTGGGTGTCCCCCGCTCCTGCTTTTCTATAACCTCCTTAGATCATCTTGTATCACAGACACATCTGTCCGACTCTCAAAGAAATCAAAAGGCTCCTTAAAATCCTCTCCTCTTTGAGGTAGAAGGTAAAAAAAAAAAAAAAGTTTCAAGCAATACTGCATTACAGGACACCAAAACTGACCAGAAATAAATTTGACCAGAATCCTATCACTGTTAGGAAAATAAGGGGAAAATAATAGCTGATGTTCAGGGCAGACATTGAAGAAAATGCAAATGAGTCTACCATTTGGCCCTGAAATGCTTTCTTCTGACAAAAGAAGCATTTTTAGTTTGGCACCAAACTGCTTATATAATGAAAATGACAAATTATTCCAGAAGCCTACAGCGCAATGATTTTGTTCCAGTGGATATTGTGTTTCAAAAATAAATAAATAAAGCCTGCTTTTCTTTTAAAAAGTCAAAATAAAACCATTATTTAGTAAAGCTAAGCCTCCGAATAAGACCCTCTGTTATGTTTTTCCTTACCTGCTACAACTACGCCATGAGGGGCTAACTATCTGCAAGAGACTGGGTGGGTTTTCTTGGACAAGGTATAATCACAAACTTTAATATTTCCTATAATCTCCAGGAGTCAGTAGAACTGGAAAACCTTGCAAACCTTCTCTCATTAGCTCCATCCAACTGGAGAAAGGGACGCTTATCTACTTTTTGAGACTATAGACTAAAGCTGATGTGACCCCTAGTAGAGTGCGGTAACTGGTGGGGGAGGGGCGGGTGGCAAGGCAAAGGCTCCTACTGGAACCACTCAATGCTCTCATTTGCCATGAAGCTTTTCCAAAGAACTGCCAGTAGTTACGTCTCCGCCTCCTCCTCCATCATTCTCTATTCAATCCTTCCTGGTCATGCTTCTACCATCCACCATGGCACCTAAGACAGCACAACACTAATTGCCTTCATGTGGCCAAACCCAGTGATCATTTCCACCCTTTGTTCCCTCAAATCTCTACAGTCTTTGACCTTTGCTCACTCTTTCCTCCATGAATCATCTTCTCTGGGCATCCATGAGGCCACACTCTCCTGGCTCTTGTCCCACCTCTCTAGCCAATCCTGCTCAGCCCCTGTACAGGCTCCTTCTCCTAAGCTCCACCTTGACATACCAATGTATTCCTTTTGGAAGCAAGACATGAAGAAATTGCAGGATGTCTGAGAAATTACTTTCCTCCTGCGTAGTCAGCATGTCTTCTTTTTTCCTCTCTTTCCATGACTCTTGTTCTAACTGTAGGGGCTAAAGAAGTTTTAGAATTTCTTTCAGTTTCATTGATTTTAGATCATTGAGATCACCTGTGGTCTTTAGATTAGAGAAAACAAAAGGGGTGATGTCACTATACAGTGGGACAACTTCTTGGGGAAAAAAACCTCTGAAATTATTAGAAGCCCAAAGGATAATGAGATTAAATAGGTTGTGCCTGGCAAGATTTCTATGAATTACCTTTGTTCAGAGACTCAGAGAAAAATGGAACCTTAAGTGGATCATTAAATGGGACAGTAAAAGGATCACACATCGTGATCAAGTGGGATTTATGCCTTGGATGCAAGGATGGTTCAACATATGCAAATCAGTAATCGTGATACACCACACAACAGAATGAGGGATAAAAATGGTACGATGAGGGATAAAAATGGTACGATTATCTCAATAGAGGCAGAGAAAGCATTTGACAAAATCTGACCTCATTTCATGAAAAGAAACTCTCAACAGGTTTAGAAGGGATATACCTCACCATAATCAAAGCCGTATATGGTGACATCATACATAATGGTGAAGAGTTGAAAGCTCTATAAGACCAGCAAAAAGACCAGGATGCCTACTCTCACCACTTGTTTTCAACATAGTGGAAGTCCTATTAGGCAAGAGAAAGAAAACTTAGGTATCCAAATCAGAAAGTAAAAAGCAAAACTGTCTCTATTTGCAGATGACATAATCATATATGGAGAGAAAAACTAAATTCTCCACCAAAAATGATAGAACTGATAAATGAATTCAATACATTTGCATGATATAAAATCAACCTACAAAAATCAATTGTCTTTTTATATACTAACCACTAACCATTCTGAGGAAGAAATTAACAAAACCACTCATAATAGCATCAAAAAAGAAAATATTGAGAAATCAATTTAACCAAGGAAGTGAAAGATCTGTACACTGATCCTATAAGACCTTGATGAAAGAAATTGAAGGAAACACCAATACGTGAAAAGATAGTCTATTCATGGATTAGAATGATGGTGTGAAAAAGTCCATTACTACCCAAAGTGATCTATAAATTCAATGCAATCTCTATCAAAATTCAGCTGACATTTTTCACAGAAACAGGAAAAACAATCCTAAAATTCTTACAGACCACAAAAGACCCTGAATAGCTTAGGGAAGCATAGGCAAAAAAAAAAAAAAAAAAAAAAAAAAAAAGGCAAAACTGGAGGCCTCACACTGCCTGATTTCAGACTATATTACAGAGCAAGCGTAATCAAAATAATAGGGTAGTGGCATGATTCGACAGGAGGGCCCAAACATTAACTCATACATATATGGTTGGTTTATTAACAGCAATCTGCTGAGAACACACAAGGAGGAAAAGATAGTCTCTTTAATAAATGATGTTAGGAATACTGGACAACCACATGCAAAAGAACAACACTGGACCCCTATCTCACACCATACACAAAAATCAATTTGAAATAGATTGAATAAAATGTAAAACTTGGAAACCTAAAACTCCTAGAGGAAAACACAGGAAGTAAGCTCCTTGACGTTGACTTTGGCAATGGTTTTTGGATTTGACACAAAAGGCAATAAAAGCACAAACAAGTAGGACTCCATCAAACTACAAAGGGTTTGTACAGTAAAGGAAACAATTGACAAACTAAAAATACAACCTACAGAATGGGAGAAAATATTTGCAAGCTATGTATCTGATAAGGGGTCCATATCCAAAATATATAGGGAAATCGTACAGCTCAGTAGCAAGACAAAACAAAAAACAAAACCAAAAACCCAAAACCAATAACCTAACTGAAAAATGAGCAAAGGAACCGAACAGGTATTTTTCCAAAAAAGACATACGTATGACTAATAGATATATAAAAATGTATTTAGCATCACTAATCGTCAAGGAAATGCAAAAGCATTAACTTCACAGCAGTTAAGATGTCTACTAACAAAGACAAGAGGGTAACAAATGCTAGTAAGGTAATGGAGAAATGAGAATCCTTGTACACTGTGGGTGGGAATATAAATTGATGCAGCCACTCTGGAAAACACGATGGAGGTTCGTCAAAAAATTTAAAAATAGAACTACCATATGATTGAGCAATCCCATTTCTGCATATATCTCCAAAGGAAACGAAATCACCATCTTGAAGAAATATCTTTACTCCCATTTTCATTGCAGCATTAGTCACAGTAGCCAAGATACAGAAACACCGTAAGGAGCTATCAAGAGATGAACGGAGAAAGGAAATATGGTCTGTGTACGCAATGAAATATTACTCAGCCTTAAAAAGGAAGGAAATCCTGCCATTTGACAATGTGAATAAAACTGGAGGAAATCATGCCACATGAAATAAATCAAATGGAGAAAGACAAATACTGCCTAATATCTCTTATATGTGGAATCTTTTTTTTTTTTAAAGATTTTATTTATTTATTTGACGGAGATAGAGACAGCCAGCGAGAGAGGGAACACAAGCAAGGGGAGCGGGAGAGGAAGAAGCAGGCTCATAGCGGAGGAGCCTGATGTGGGGCTCGATCCCATAACGCTGGGATCATGCCCTGAGCCGAAGGCAGACGCTTAACCGCTGTGCCACCCAGGCGCCCCTTATATGTGGAATCTTAAAAAAAAAAAAAAAAAAAAAAAAAAAAAAGCTGAACCCCTACAAACAGAGCAGAAATGTGGTTGCCAGGGGCCGGGGGTGGGAGAAATGGTTAGAGGTTGGTAAAATGGTACAAACTTTCAGTTCCAAAATGAACAGGTTCTGAGAATCGAATGTACAGCATGGTGATTATAGTAATAATACTGTATTGTGTACTTTAAATTTCCTGAGATCTTAAGTGTTTTCGCAAAGGAAAAAAAAAAGGTAACTATGAGAGATGTCGGATGCGTTAATAACTTGATTGTGGAAATTCTTCTGAAACATATGCATATATCGTATCATCGCATTATACACTTTAAATATACTACGACTTTGTCTATGTTATCTCAATAAAACGAGAAAAAAGGCTTGTGCGTGAATACTCGTAACGGTTTCATCTGAAATAGCAAAAAAAAAAAAAACCAGTAAACAATGTCTATGTCCTTCAATAAGTAAATGGATAAGCCAGCTGTGATATATTCACAGAATGGTCAAATTTTAGCAATAGGAAAGAGCTACTCTTACACAAAACAGCACGGGTGAAGCTCAATAATCATTCTGGGTATGGGCAAAAGAAGTCAGAAAAAGGAATTAATATAGTATGATTCCATTTATAAAATACTCTAGAATACAGAATCCAATCTGAAGATAAAAAGCAGATCAGTGTTGTTCAGGAATGGGGTTAAGTACTGGGATCAAGGCTGTATGGCAATTCTGTGAGATATGATATTTTCATTTTCTTGGATTACCGTGATAGCTTCATGGGTCTATGCATATGTCTAAATGTATCAGAACGCATAATTTAAATATAACCAGTTCGGTGTATAAGTAATACATAGTAAAACCCCATAAAAAATTATAGGGCTAGGCTTCGAAGCAAAGATGTCGAAAATGCCATACTAAAGGGAATTCAGGCAAGGTAATTTTGGTGTCTTGCCCTGAGTCAAATGTTAGATTTGAGAAGAAAACATCATGGCATGGCACTCTCCATCAAGTATAATGGGAACAATTTATTTAAATAAGGGATCGTCCTTACAAACCCAAAACTCAATGGGAGGCTGAATTAGTAGTTATAAGGTGTCCCAGGACAACAGATAAGAGAACTCCATCATTATACCCTTCCAGTGACTCGTCTAGGTAGATCTCGGTGACTAAGACAGCCTCAACATTTCCTCCAGCTTGATTATAAATCCCCGCTCAGCCATGTGCCAGCCAAGTGAGCATGGGGATAAGTGCCAATGATCTGTGCCTTAGTTTCCTCATCTGGGACATAGAGATAATGATAGTACCCACCTCACAGAGTTGGAACATTCATACATGTCAGGGCTAAGATCATCTATTACTATCCTTCTCATTCCCATCAATTACCATTATCATTCCTCAAAGAGGTTATACATGTAAGAATGTATATGTGAGAACGGAGGGCAATAGTCAGGTCCCTCCCTGCTAGCTCAGTGTTCTTTCCCATCCAACACACAGATTCCCTGAAGACAAACCGTATTTGCCATCTGCAGGAGTTCACGCTGCTGATCAAACCAACGCAGGCAAAACCACTCACCACGTAGCCAGCTGGGCAAACCAAAACCTGGCAAATGTCATCTCCATGCATATGTGAGAAGGCTCACAGAGACCTTGTCTAAGCACGATCAGAGACCTTAACTAGATGGCAAGTCAGAAGGGAGAAAAATAAAAGATTGGTGATTACGAACTATCGAGATGAGCCCTGAGCAGAGGTGAAGATGGTCCTCCAAAGCTGATGAAAAAGGAGAGGTCAGAAGTTGATTTCAGTGTATTGTTTTTCCTGGAAAGCAGAAGAGGCTTCCCTTCAATTTAGTCCCCGATTCAAGTAATGAAACTCGCAGGCTGGCTGCCTCTGTGCTGAGCCTTCCCAGGAGGCTACGTCACCAGAGCCCACGATGTGACCCGATACATTCATCACCAGAACAACTAAAGCCCACCACTTTTTACCCCTCAAATTAATTTTGTGTCCATCTATTTAAGAACTCGAAAGAATCTGAGCCTCTGACTTGCATTTTCATTTCCTATGTATGTACCAGCCTTTGCAAAGAAACTCGGCCTGCCATTCGGAGTTCTAATGCTCTTTGAGGTCCAAGAGAAGAGACTGTAGATGCATATAACATGTAACTCAGTTCTCTCACCCTGAAATAGTTAGCTTTGGAAGAACACCACCTAGCTTACTCCCTACACTAGGAACAAAGTCGTTTTCTTTATTTTTGTCTTGGGTGTGCCCTTCCGGCTCAGTTACTCTCCAACTGGACATCCTTGAGCCGTCCTCTTCCTCTATCCCCTGTCTGGGTCCTCAACCTCCCGCTCTTCTGTTCCTTTCAGAGAGAAGGGATCATCTCCGTTCACCAAAGAGGCCTTAGACCAACTTCGCAGCACAGGCTCTCACAACAATGCTAAGTAGAGGACTCCTGCATACATGTCAGGACCGTACAGCTTAACCTCTGAGGATTCCTCTGTGGGAAAGTCTCTGGAATCCAGAATGTACTCCACTGGCTAAAAGCTCGTGTCTAATTTGATTAAGGGCAACAGTTCGTGGAAAATACTCAAGCCTTCTTGAACGTTTAGTTCACAAAAAGAATGATCAAGGTTCTTTTCCCTCCAAATGTTGGGACAGTTTGAGAAGTCATGTGATGGTTAAGCTCAGAACATCTGCTTTTCAGTTTCATCAGCCACGTCCAATTAGCCAATACTATAAAGCCTACATCTCAAAAGAAAAAAGGATAAGAAATGAGGTGCATAGAAAGAAGACAGTGAAAGAAAGCCCATCAGAAATGGTTCCCATGAAAAGAGGAGTCACTCTCAAGAGCACAAATTAATGAATCCCACTTGGTAAAGCCATTTTTTAAGGCGCTTTCACAAATACCTCATTTTTTCCTCATAAAGTAGGTAGAACAGCATTGTAAAGTCATTTGTCATATAAAAGCCATAGCAGCAGGGAGGTTCATTAAGGTGCCTGAGCTCCCGCAGAAACACAACTAGAACCTAGGGTCTCTTAGCTCATAGGACCATGACCTAAGCAAGCTAAGAGACCTTTGTTTCTTCAATTAAATTCTCCTTGCTTACATACTAGAGCACAACAGATTGGAATTCTGCCCATCTTGGACTTGAATTTCATCCAAGGCAAGTTTCAAAACTGAGCGCTGAGACTCGGACATTCCCATGAGACTCGGGCATTTTAGTCCATGTGGCTGAGCCTCAGGGTACATTCAGAGAAAGGAGAAAGATCACGGGACAGAAACATCTTTAGAATTCTTCTCAATTATGCAACTGACTCATTCAAAGGTATATTAAAGAGTCAGGGGTAGGTCTCTCTCCTTCCTTGAGAAATACCTAGAACAAATATGTTACTTTCTCATCAATTAAACCAAGGCAGAACCCACCTTTCCCCTCCTCATAAGCTGCTTCTTTTTTAATTAGGAAAATAATACTTTAAGACATTTATACCAAGTTTAGAGGCTTCCTCATCTACCCTGGTGAAACTGAGGGTTAATGGGAACATTTCAAATCCACTCATGATGCGAATTAGTGACCTAATTGAGAGAAGACAACGACTTTAATGAAATCCAAATATGGAAATAGGAGTTTTAAATCAGTGCATTTATTCCTGTCACCTTCCAAACGTGATTTAATTGGTATTATAAAAATATATATGATAAGCAAAGAGATGGGAGATGCAAGCAAAAGCTGAAACAGAAATTGTCATTGTCTGTACCAAGGACTGGACCGTTGCTGTTTAAAAAGTGGGAGATAGGGGTGCTTGGCTAGCTCCATTGGTAGAGAACACAACTCGTGATCTTGGGGTTGTGAGTTCAAGCCCCATATTGCGTGTGGAGATTCCTTAAAAATAAAATCTTAAAAAAAATTTTTATTATGTTCAATTAGCCTACATATAATACATCATTAGTTTCTGATTTCAATGATTCATTAGTTGTGTATAAAAATTTTATAAAATTTAAAAAAATAGAAGTGGAGGGGTTATAGGGCACTATAGTGGGTGTGCAGGGAAGCTCTCTGCTGTGAAAAATTTCTCGGACTTTTCTATTAAGTAAAAAAGATTTGAAGAGAGGGGGAGTCAGAGGGGGAGACGAACCATCAGAGATTATGGACTCTGGGAAACAAACTGAGGGTTTCAGAGGGGATGTGGGTGGGGGGATGGGCTAGCCCGGTGATGGGTATTAAGGAGGGCACGTATTTCGAGGAGCATTGGGTGTTAGATGCAAAAAATGAATCACGGAACACTACATCAAAAACTAACATAACATAATAATTAATTAATTAATTAATAAGATTTGAAAAGTGAGATAAAACAAAGTTTCTCCCTTTTGCCTCCTCTTCATTTCTGCTTCTAAACCTGAAGAAGGAATCTTCTTTCCCTTGACTGTCTGCTTATTTACGTTTCCAAGCAAGGCAGCACTTTTTAATACTATACTCAAGGCAATTTTTTGTTGCCTTTCCCAATGGGGCTTTTCCTGGCAGAAGCAAAGCGTGGAGAGATGGAAGGGTGCTGGACTAGAACCTAGTCGAGTTGGGTTCCGGCCCAGAACGTGTCCTCAAACTCACATTTGATCTTGGAGAAGTCCCTTCACCTGCCCTGGCTTCCAGCTGGAAGCTTCCAGCTCCTTTATGGCACTGGCATTCTGTGCTTGCTAGAGCAAACTTCTAAAACTGTTCGTTTCTGAAAAACTACAGCAAATGGTTGCTATTGCAGTCATGAAAAATGTCCCCAGTGTCCTGGGATTTGCTGCAGCTTTCCCGAGGGCCGCTACATAGGTCAGGCTAGTGTTGGCACATCCGTCCATTACACTGGGTGAACTGCTCCTGAGGCCTGAAGTAGTCTCAATACTATCACCGCGTTGCTTAAAGGAGACACTTCTTGTTGCTCATCTCTTTTCCACCAACGACTACTGATCCTGATCCTGGATGAAGCAAGGCTAGAGAAGACACACACACAACACCATGGAACCAGATAACTGGGGGAGTCAGCATGGCTAGAAAGAGAAGAGTCACTGGAGATGTCTGGGAGGCAGCTGAGTGTGACCTCTGTCATACACTCTGGACGGTGCCACACGGCATGTGACAATGCTAATGGTTTCCAGATTTCCAGCACCCTTAGAATATGTCCTATGTGGATTAACAAGAGATACTAGCATTTATTTCTTCAAACCACACCCATCCGAGTTTTTTTTAACATGTCAAATTTTCATACTCTGTGTATCATTAAGGTTCATTTCTAATTCCAAGACAACTGTCCCATCCTATATTTCCCCCTTATTCCTTTCAGAAGAAATAAATTTTCCTTCTAATGAACCTATTTCTCCACAAAATAAACAATCTAAATTTAATTGCTTCGAACCACCACGTATTGAAGAGACTTACGAATTTTTGTTAGCTATCCCACATGTGACATGTGACACTCGGTGTCATGGGACCAAGTTCAGAATAAAATGCCTGCTGCCTACACGTGTCTTCGGTGGGCTTCACCAGGTCCCAGTTGAATGTGCGGTGGTTTCAACCCAAAACAGAGGGACATAGTTACTGGTGAAACACGATATACACTATGTGAAAAGGAAGGAAAATTGAGACTTAATTTAAAAGGCAATTAAAAGAATCTGGTTTCCTTCCTTCATCCATGTATTAAAATATTCACTGGAGCCTGAGTGATACAAAGTAGAACAGTGCAGCTAATACTGAACACCTGTTTGCAATACACCTGGAGGAATTCTAAGAAAAGGGAGAAAACACATTCGAAATAGAAGAGCCAGAAAAAGACAACATGGGAACTTTCTACACCACAGCAATGGAAACCCTTACTTCAGAGATAAAAGATTCTCTCTGATCTAAAATAAGGTGTTCCCTAAGAAATCCTCAGATCAGCTTAAGTCAAAGGCATGGCTTGTCCCCACTGTCCTCATCAGTGCCTGTTTTAATGCACCTGGTTGATAAATACGTAGAGTGACTATCTACGAATGTGACATATTGGTTGTGGACACAAAGCCAGCAAAACCCCACATCTTTTCCCTTTAATTTTTTTTAAATTTTTTATTATGTTATGTTATTCACCATACAGTACATTCTTAGTTTTTGATGTCGTGTTCCACGATTCATTGTTTGCCTATAACACCCAGTGCTCCATGCAATACGTACCCTCCTTAATACCCATCGCCGGGCTAGCCCATCCCCCAGCCCCCTCCCCTCTGAAACCCTCAGTTTGAAGGGAATAATGAAGGGGGGGGAACAGAAGGGGGAATGAACCACGAGAGACTATGGACTCTGGGAAACAAAACCCCATATCTTGAGTAAGAGCTTGATAATAAGCAAGGGCAGAAGTAAGAGATCCCGGAGCATTGCTTTCTGGGAGGTTGGTCTTCACTGGTGCTGACGAGCAGAGAACCATCAACCATGTTCTCTTATGAACAGCCTGATAGTAAAAGACAAGTAGAAAGCAGGTGGAAGAGAAGATCCCTCTTGGTCCAGCCAAACCACACCCAGAAAATTACCAAGAAATGGGCATGGAGTTGTGAACATCTATCTGTCTGTCCCTCAGGATAACATCTTAGATGGACGGAATTAATTCATGGAAGAAAAGGCAGAAGGGATAATGGAAAACTAACCATTTAGTCTGTTAACAAATATTACCTCTGTACAAGCCTGTCCCTTCTTGCAAACCATCAACATGAGGTTAAGGAGAAATTCTACAACATAAACGAGGACACAACACTCAAAGAGAAGAACAACTTTTTTTCTGAAAATATACACCAGAGAGAAAAATAAGCACATTTTGGGAGAACTTACATTACAGAAAAGCTCACTAGAACCAACATAGAGGTAGAACCAAATAAGGAAGTTGGCTAGGATTACAAATGACTGTAAAATTTAAATGCAACATTAGAATTAAGATCAGCAGGGGAAGCATTAAAAAAAAGTGTATTTTAGGTTGCTGAAAATATCATCAATTATGTGGAAGACCAACTTCGAACCACTCAGAATGCAGACAAAATAACATTATGAGAGAAGAATAACAGGACATAAATGAAGAGAGATAATGAAGAGTCAGCCTAGAGATTACTGGCATTTTTAAAAATGTGTACCTGAAAAGCGTTCCATGCTTCATATTCCATTTGTTAATAATTGAATTTTGACTTCTCTCGCTTCACGTTAGTTTTTAGTTCCTCAGAGAGGTTTCTTTTCCTACCAATGAGAAAAGAATATCCACACTTACTCTAAGACTGTGTGTTCTTCTATTATGAAAGAAGGTATCTGCAGATAATATATCCTCTACTTTGGCCACAGAAAGACGTATTCTACCTTGTAACATCTCGCAAAAAAAAAAAAAAAGGTTTAGGAAACAGTTAGAATTCAGTTATAATTGCTATGATAGAGAGAACTACTTTTCCAAACTTCTGAAATGTCTGTAATGATGACTAATCATAGTATTTACCAATACGCTGTGTCTGGGTAACAATATTAGCAACTCTGCTATTTCAAGTGTAAATTAGGAAGGTATTACACAAAAGACAATAAAACACACCAACTCTGGTATTTCTTAAAAGTTGGAGTGTTGGGGCGCCTGGGTAGCGCAGTCGTTAAGCATCTGCCTTCGGCTCAGGGTGTGATCCTGGTGTTCTGGGATCGAGTCCCACATCGGGCTCCTCCGCTGGGAGCCTGCTTCTTCCTCTCTCACTCCCCCTGCTCTGTTCCCTCTGTCGCTGGCTGTCTCTCTGTCACATAAATAAATAAAATCTTAAAAAAAAAAAAAGTTGGAGTGATATGTTGGAATCTGGTAACAGACAATGTTAGCAGAAAAAAGCAAAAGAGGAAGGAGGAGGAGTTAAGATGGCGGAGGAGTAGGGGACCCCTTTTTCAGCCGGTCCCCCTGAGTCGAGCTGGATAGGTACCAGACCAGCCTAAATAACCACGGAATCAGCCTGAGACGCAGGAAGATGCATCTGGATCTCTACAAATGAACATCTCCAGCGCTGAGTATTGAGGTACAAAGCGGTGAAACTGTGCACAGATATCGGAAGATAAACGGAAGGGGGAGGGAGCCGCCGCGTTCGGGCGCCGGGAAGCGGTAGCCACTTACACGGGGGAGCGGTCGGACTCACCAACGGCACCCGCGAAACAGCAGACTGAGACCGTGAGCCGGGTGCGCGCGCCACCAGGCATCTCGCGGAACACCGGAATCCCGGTGCGCTGACCGGAAATAGACTGAGACCGGGAGATCCGGGAGCGCGCGGGGGCGGCTGGTGGCTGGCGGCGTTAGAAACACAAAGGACAGAGACGCGCCGGCCCTGGAAGTGAGGGCTGGGACGCCGGGTGTGGGGCGCACATCCCGGGACGCTGCAGGGTTGAGCAGCACCAACAGAAACAGAGTTAAAGTGGCCAGAACATCAGTAGAGAACGGGCCGCAATCCTTCTGTTCCGTGACAGAGGCTGAAATTTGGCCGCTGCTGCTCTGACCCTCAGAAGAGGCACAGCAAACCGCCAGGGAAAGCCGCCAGAGAACAAAAGCCTGGAAATACCGGCCCAGGGAGTGCCCATCCCCATCCCCCCTCGCAGGGGACACGGAGACTCTACCCAAACAGGGCTGCCTGAGTATCGGCGCGGCAGGCCCCTCCCCCAGAACACAGAAGGCAGGCTGAAAAATCAAGAAGCCCACAACCCGGGCGCCGGGGTGGCGCAGTCATTGAGCGCCTGCCTTCGGCTTAGGGCGTGATCCCGGCGTTCCGGAAAGGAGTCCCGCATCGGGCTCCTCCGCTGGGAGCCTGCTTCTTCCTCTCCCACTCCCCTGCTTCTGTTCCCTCTCTCGCTGGTTGGCTGCCACATAAATAAATAAATAAAATCTTTAAAGAAGAAGCCCACATCCCTAAGATCCCTATAAAACAAGGGGCACGGCCTGGGACCCAGTCAATAATTTGGGCTCTGGAAACCCCGCAACCTCTCTTCATCAGAATGACAAGAAGGAGAAGCCCCCCCCAGCAAAGAAAAGACAGTGATTCTGTGGCCTCTGCCACAGAAATAATGGATATGGATGTAACCAAATTATCAGAAATGGAATTCAGAGTAACGATGGTCAAAATGATGAGTAGAATTGAAAAAAGTATTAATGAAAAGGTTACTGAGAATATAGAATCCCTAACGACAGAAATGAGAGCGAATCTGACAGAAATTAAAAATTCTATGAGCCAAATGCAGGCAAAACTAGAGGCTCTGACGGCCAGGGTCACAGAAGCAGAGGAACAGGTTAGTGAATTGGAGGATGGGTTAATAGAGGAAAAAATGAAAACAGAAGATGGTCTTAAAAAAATCCACGCCCACGAAAGTAGGTTACGGGAGATTACTGACTCGATGAAACGATCCAATGTTAGAATCATCGGCATCCCCGAAGGGGTTGAGAAAAACAGAGGTCTAGAAGAGATATTTGAACAAATTGTAGCTGAAAACTTCCCTAATCTAGCGAGGGAAACAAACATTCGTGTCCAAGAGGCAGAGAGGACCCCTCCCAAGCTCAACCACGACAAACCTACACCATGTCACGTCATAGTGCATTTCACAAATATTAGATCCAAGGATACAGTATTGAAAGCGGCCAGGGCAAAGAAATTTCTCACGTACCAAGGCAAAAGCATCAGAATTACGTCAGACCTGTCTACACAGACCTGGAATGAGAGAAAGGGTTGGGGGAGCATATTTAAAGCTCTTTCAGAGAAAAACATGCAGCCAAGGATCCTTTATCCAGCAAGGCTGTCATTCAGAATTGATGGAGAAATAAAGACATTTCAGAATCGCCAGTCACTAACCAATTTTGTAACCACGAAACCAGCCCTACAGGAGATATTACGGGGGGTTCTATAAAAGTAAAAAGGCCCCAAGAGTGATACAGAACAGAAAGTCACAGCCAATACAAACAAAGACTTTACTGGCAACATGGCAACATTAAAATCATATCTCTCAGTAATCAGTCTTAATGTAAATGGTTTGAACCATCCCATAAAACGCCACAGGGTTGCAGATTGGATAAAAAGAAATGACCCATCCATTTGCTGTCTACAAGAGACTCATTTCGAACCCAAAGATGCATTCAGACTGAGAGTAAGGGGATGGAGTACCATCTTTCACGCAAATGGACCTCAAAAGAAAGCTGGGGTAGCAATTCTCATATCAGATAAATTGGATTTTAAACTACAGACTATAGTTAGAGATGCAGAAGGGCACTATATTATTCTTAAGGGAAGTATTCAACAAGTGGATATGACAATTATAAATATATATGCCCCCAACAGGGGAGCAGCAAGATACACAAGCCAACTCTTAACCAGAATAAAGAGACATATAAATAAAAATACATTAATAGTAGGGGACCTCAACACTCCACTCTCAGAAATAGACAGAACACCCTGGCAAAAACTAAGCAAAGAATCAAAGGCTTTGAATGCCATACTCGACGAGTTGGACCTCATAGATATATATAGAACACTACACCCCAGAACCAAAGAATACTCATTCTATTCTAATGCCCATGGAACATTCTCAAGAATAGACCATGTTCTGGGACACAAAACAGGTCTCAACCGATACCAAAAGATTGAAATTATCCCCTGCATATTCTCAGACCACAACGCTCTGAAATTGGAACTCAACCACAAGGAAAAATTTGGAAGAAACTCAAACACTTGGAGACTAAGAACCATCCTGCTCAGGAATGACTCGATAAACCAGGAAATCAAAAATCAAATTAAACAATTTATGGAGACCAATGAGAATGAAAATACAACAGTCCAAAACCTATGGGATACTGCAAAGGCAGTCCTAAGGGGGAAATACATAGCCATCCAAGCCTCACTCAAAAGAATAGAAAAATCTAAAATGCAGTTTTTATATTCTCACCTCAAGAAGCTGGAACAGCAACAGAGGGACAGGCCTAATCCACGCACGAGGAAGCAGTTGACCAAAATTAGAGCTGAAATCAATCAAGCAGAAACCAGAAGTACAGTAGAGCAGATCAACAGGACTAGAAGCTGGTTCTTTGAGAGAATCAATAAAATTGACAGACCACTGGCAAGACTTATCCAAAAGAAAAGAGAAAGGACCCAGATTATTAAAATTATGAATGAAAAAGGAGAGGTCACGACGAACACCATTGAAATTGGAAGGATTATTAGAAATTTTTATCAACAGCTATATGCCAATAAACTAAGCAATCTGGAAGAGATGGAATCCTTCCTGGAAACCTATAAACTACCAAGATTGAAACCGGAAGAAATTGATTCCTTAAACAGGCCAATTAATTATGAAGAAATTGAGTCAGTGATAAACAACCTTCCAAATAACAAAACTCCAGGCCCGGACGGTTTTCCTGGGGAATTCTACCAAACATTCAAAGAAGAAATAATACCTATTCTCCTAAAGCTATTTCAAAAAATAGAAACAGAAGGAAAGCTACCAAACTCATTCTATGAGGCCAATATTACCTTGATCCCCAAACCAGGCAAAGACCCCCTCAAAAAGGAGAATTACAGACCGATTTCCCTAATGAATATGGACGCCAAAATCCTCAACAAGATACTTGCTAATAGAATCCAACAGTACATTAAAAGGATTATCCATCACGATCAAGTGGGATTCATACCTGGGATGCAAGCGTGGTTCAATATTCGCAAATCAATCAGCGTGATACATCATATCAACAAGAAAAGACTCAGGAACCATATGATCCTCTCAATCGATGCCGAAAAAGCATTTGACAAAATACAGCATCCTTTCCTGATTAAAACCCTTCAGAGTGTAGGAATAGAAGGTACATTTCTCAATCTCATAAAAGCCATCTATGAAAAGCCTACTGCAAATATTATTCTCAATGGGGAAAAGCTGGAAGCCTTTCCCTTAAGATCAGGAACTCGACAAGGATGCCCACTCTCGCCACTATTATTCAACATAGTACTAGAAGTCCTTGCAACAGCAATCAGACGACAAAAAGGGATCAAAGGTATTCAAATTGGCAAAGAAGAAGTCAAAATGTCTCTCTTTGCAGATGACATGATACTCTATATGGAAAACCCAAAAGAAGCCACTCCCAAACTATTAGAAGTTATAGAGCAATTCAGTAACGTGGCGGGATACAAAATCAATGCTCAGAAATCAGTTGCATTTCTATACACGAATAACGAGACCGAAGAAAGAGAAATTAGGGAATCCATCCCATTTACAATAGCACCAAAAACCATACGTTACCTTGGAATTAACTTAACCAGAGACGTAAAGGACCTATATTCTAGAAACTATAAATCACTCTTGAAAGACATTGAGGAAGACATAAAAAGATGGAAAGATATTCCATGCTCATGGATTGGAAGAATTAACATAGTTAAAATGTCCATGCTACCCAGAGCAATCTACACTTTCAATGCTATCCCGATCAAAATACCGAGGACATTTTTCAAAGAACTGGAACAAATAGTCCTTAAATTTGTATGGAAACAGAAAAGGCCCCGAATCTCCAAGGAACTGTTGAAAAGGAAAAACAAAGCTGGGGGCATCACAATGCCGGATTTCGAGCTGTACTACAAAGCTGTGATCACAAAGACAGCATGGTACTGGCACAAAAACAGACACATAGACCAATGGAACAGAATAGAGAGCCCAGAAATGGACCCTCGGCTCTTTGGGCAACTAATATTTGATAAAGCAGGAAAAAACATCCGGTGGGAAAAAGACAGTCTCTTCAATAAATGGTGCTGGGAAAATTGGACAGCTACATGCAAAAGAATGAAACTTGACCACTCTCTCACACTATACACAAAGATAAACTCCAAATGGATGAAAGACCTCGATGTGAGACAGGAATCCATCAAAATCCTAGAGGAGAACATAGGCAGCAACCTCTACGACATCGGCCAAAGCAACCTTTTTCATGACACATCCCCAAAGGCAAGAGAAACAAAAGATAAAATGAATTTATGGGACTTCATCAAGATTAAAAGTTTCTGCACAGCCAAGGAAACAGTCAGAAAAACTAAGAGGCAGCCCACGGAATGGGAGAATATATTTGCAAATGACACTACAGATAAAGGACTGGTATCCAAGATCTACAAAGAACTTCTCAAACTCAATACACGAGAAACAAATAAACAAATCAAAAAATGGGCAGAAGATATGAACAGACACTTTTCCAATGAAGACATACAAATGGCTAACAGACACATGAAAAAATGTTCAAAATCATTAGCCATCAAGGAAATTCAAATCAAAACCACACTGAGATACCACCTTACGCCAGTTAGAATGGCAAAAATAGACAAGGCAAGAAACAACAATTGTTGGAGAGGATGTGGAGAAAGGGGATCCCTCCTACATTGTTGGTGGGAATGCAAGTTGGTACAGCCACTCTGGAAAACAGTGTGGAAGTCCCTTAAAAAGTTAAAAATTGAGCTACCCTATGATCCAGCCATTGCACTACTGGGTATTTACCCCAAAGATACAGACGTAGTGAAGAGAAGGGCCATATGCACCCCAATGTTCATAGCAGCAATGTCCACAATAGCTAAATCGTGGAAGGAGCCGAGATGCCCTTCAACAGATGACTGGATTAAGAAGTTGTGGTCCATATATACAATGGAATATTACTCAGCTATCAGAAAGAACGAGTTCTCAACATTTGCTACAACATGGACGGCACTGGAGGAGATAATGCTAAGTGAAATAAGTCAAGCAGAGAAAGACAACTATCATATGATTTCTCTCATCTATGGAACATAAGAACTAGGATGATCAGTAGGGGAAGAAAGGGATAAAGAAAGGGGGGGGAATGAAACATGAGAGACTATGGACTATGAGAAACAAACTGAGGACTTCAGAGGGGAGGGGGGTGGGGGAATGGGATAGACCGGTGATGGGTAGTAAGGAGGGCACGTATTGCATGGTGCACTGGGTGTTATACACAACAATGAATCATCGAGCCTTACATCGGAAACCGGGGATGTACTGTATGGTGACTAACATAATATAATAAAAAATCATTAAAAAAAAAAAAAAAGAAGCAAAGAGAAAAAAGAAAAGAAAAAAGCAAAAGAAAACAATGGAAGGTTAGAACGTTTGCTTGAGCTAAAAGAATAATTTTGAAGAGTTCTATTATTACCATATAATAATGTTTATTAAAATTAACCAAGATATACCTATGTATAATGTCTAAACGTCAAGCACCAAGAAAAAAAATGCAGGAAAGCTTGAAAAAAAGTATTTTTTTATAATAATATTTTTTTTATTATGCTAGTCACCATACAGTACATCGCTGGTTTCTGATGTAAGGTTTGATGATTCATAACACCCAGTGCACCAAAAAAGTATTTTTGATGGAAGAAATTTCTCAAGAAATTGGGGTTTTTTGCACTACAGAAGACAATAAACACGTCTTACCTAAAGAAGTTTGCAACCTAATAATTCCTAATAATTCTGAGTTTTTAGCTATAATATGAGAAAACAATCGATCGTCTTCCTCAGATAATCAAATACTCAAAAGTTTACACTAATTTATCCACACACACAGACACACACGCACGGATATCCAATTACATGCGGTGAGAAAAATTTTAAATGAAAACATGAGGTAATATTATAAACACCATTTTATAAACAACATCGAACACAGGTATTTAGTTATAGTAACAAAATGTGCATAAAATAACAGAAAGATATGTATAATAAAAAAATTTTAAAAAAACTCTAAGTCTACAAGTATAGTTTAAGAAAAAAGGAGTTACATAGTATGTATTTGGAAGCTTTCCTTCCTCTTCTATTTTTTAGCATAGTTTGAGAAGAATAGATATTAACTCTTATTTAAATGTGTGGTAGAATTCACCTGTGTATCCATGTGGTCCTGGACTCTTATTTTTTAGTAGTTTTTTAATTACTAATTCAATTGCATTACTAGTAATCCATCTTTTCAGATTTTCTATTTCTTCTTGATTCAGTTTTAGAAAATTGTATGTTTCCAGGAATTTATCCATTTCTTCCAGGTTGTCCACGTTGCTGACATACAATTTTTCATAGTATTCTCTTATAACCCTTTATATTTCTGTGGTGTCGTTTGTTAGTTCTCCTCTTTCATTTCTGATTTTATCTGAGCCTTTACTCTTTTTTTTTGGAGAGTCTAGCTAAATGTTTTATCAATTTTTTTTTTCTTTTCAAAGAACCAGCTCTTGGTTTCACTGATCTTTTCTATTATTTTTTCTTAGTCTCTGTCATTTATTTCTACTCTGATCTTTATTATTTCCTTCCTTCTACTCATCTTGGGCTTTGTTTGTTCTTATTTTTCTAAATCCTTTAGGTGTAAGTTCAGATTATTTAAGCTTTTTCCTTTTTCTTGCAGTAGCCTTTATCACTATATATTTCCCTCTTAGAACTGCTTTCTTTGTGTCCCAAAGATTTTAGGCCACTGTATTTTCATTTTCATTTGCCTCCATATATTTTTTAATTTCTTCAATGACCCATTTTACCAAAACCAAAGACACTATAAGGAAAGACAACTGCAGACCAATATCTCCAGTGAACACAGATGCAAAAATCCTCAACAAAGTATCAGAGAACATAACTTGACAATACTTTAAAAGAATCATTCACCACAATCAAGTGGGATTTATTTTGAGGATGCAAGAGTGGTTCAATATTTGCAAATCAATCAACGTGATACATCGCGTTACAAGAAAAAGGATAAAAACCATATGATCATCTACATGGATGCAGGAAAAGCATTTGACAAAATTCAACATCTGTTCATGATAAAAGGTCTCAGTAAAGTGGGTTGAGAGGGGGGGCGCCTGGGTGGCACAGCGGTTAAGCATCTGCCTTCGGCTCAGGGCGTGATCCCGGTGTTATGGGATCGAGCCCCACATCGGGCTCCTCCGCTGGGAGCCTGCTTCTTCCTCTCCCACTCTCCCTGCTTGTGTTCCCTCTCTCACTGGCTGTCTCTCTCTCTGTCACATAAATAAATAAAAAATCTTTAAAAAAAAAAAGTGGGTTGAGAGGGAACATACCTCAATATAATAAAGGCCTTATATGAAAAACCCATAGCGAACATCAAACTCTGGTGAAAAAGTGAGAATTTCTCCTCAAGGATCAGGAAAAAGACAAGGATGTCCAATCTCAATACTTTTACTCAACATAGTACTGGAAGTCCTAGCCACAGCAATCTGACAACAAAAAGAAATGAGGCATCTATGCTGGTTAGGAAAAAAGTTAACTGTCACTATTTATATATGACAGGATACCAAACATAGAAAACCGTGAAGACTCCACCAAAAAACTACGAGAAGTAATAGATGACTTCAGGAAAGTTACAGAAAGCAAAATTAATATCCAGAAATCAGCAGTGTTTCTAGACACTTATAATAAAATAGCAGAGAGACTAAGGAAAGAATTCCACTTACTCTTGCACCAAAAAGAATAAAATACCTAGGAACAAACTTAACCAAGGAGGTGAGGAACCTGTACTCTGAAAACTATAAAACACTGACGAGAGTGAAAATGACACAAACAAATGGAAAGATGTTCCATGTTCATGGATTGGAAGAATATTGGTGGGTTTTTTTTTTTTTTTAAGATTTTATTTATTTATTCGACAGAGAGAGAGACAGCCAGCGAGAGAGGGAACACAAGCAGGGGGAGTGGGAGAGGAAGAAGCAGGCTCATAGTGGAAGAGCCTGATGTGGGGCTCGATCCCATAACGCCGGGATCACGCCCTGAGCCGAAGGCAGACGCTTAACCGCTGTGCCACCCAGGTGCCCCAGGAAGAATATTGTTAAAATATCCACACTACCCAAAGCAATCAACAGGTTTAATGCAATTCCGATCAAAAATACTAACAGCATTTTTCACAGAACTGGAACAGATAAACCTAAAATATCAAACCACAATAGACACTGAATGCCCATAGCATTCTTGAGAACAACAAAGCTGAAGAAATCACAATCCCAAATTTCAAGTCATAATGTAAAGCTGGAGTAATCAAAACATTGTGGTATGGACACAAAAATAGACACAGACCAATGGAGCAGACTAGAGCCCAGAAATAAACCCATATTTATGTGGTCAATTAATCTATGACAGCGGAAACAAGAATATAACATGGAGAAAAAGGTAATCTCTTCAATAAATGGTGTTGGAAAAACTGAACAGCTCTACATGCAAAAGAATGAAACTGGGCCAGTTTCTTATACCACACACAAAAAATAAACTCAAAATGGATTAGACACCAAATTAGGAGACCTGAAGCCATAAAAATCCTGGAGCAGAATGTAGGCAGTAATTTCTTTGACATTGGCCATAGCGACATTTTTCTATGTAAGTCTCCTGAGGCAAGGGAAACAAAGGTAAAAATAAACTATTGGGACTATAACTAAATAAAAAGCTTTTGCACAACAAAGAAACCATCAACACCATGAAAAGGACACCTACTGAATGGGAGGTGTTTGCAAGTGATGTATCGATAAGGGGTTAATATTCAAAATATATAATGAACTTACACAACTCAACACCAAAAAAAAAATAAGTTTTTGACTTAAAAAGTGGGCAGAATATTACTCAGCCTTCAGAAAGAATGATTACCCAACATTTGCAGCAACATGGACGGGACTGGAGGAGATTATGCTAAGTGAAATAAGTCAAGCAGAGAAAGACAATTATCATATGGTTTCACTCATTTATGGAACATAAGAAATAGCAGGGAGATCGGTAGGGGAAGGAAAGGAAGAATGAAGGGGGGGGGGTTAAACAGAAGGGGGAATGTACCACAAGAGACTATGGACTCTGGGAAACAAACGGAGGGTTTCAGAGGGGAGAGGGGGTGGGGGAATGGGATAGACCGGTGATGGGTAGTAAGGAGGGCACGTATTGCATGGAGCACTGGGTGTTGTACGCAAGTAATGAATCATGGAATTTTACATCAAAAACTGGGGATGTACTGTATGGTGACTAATATAATAAAAATTATTAAAAAATAAATAAAAAATTTTAAAAATCACAAAAAATAAAAATAAAAAATATTCCATCAAAAAAAATTTTTTTTTAAATCTAAGAAGAAACTGATAGAAGGACACGGTTATAGGGATTACAAACATATTCCTCCAAAAGTGGTCAAACCCGTTACATGAAGAATAAAGGAGGCTAGATTTTAAGATTTTTTTCCCTTAAATACAATGCCTTCTCAGTCTGTCTTTTTTGATTTACCACTTCTGGTGGTTGATTTTTTTTCCCCAGTCTCCTCCACTCCAGCACAATCTAAGAGAACGAGAACAAAGATAAATAGGAATTCATATCCACGATCAGAGACCTCAGGTGCCGGGGGAGGTCCTCGTGAGACAGAGAGTGCATGCACCATCTTAAAAAAGCAGACAATTCTCAGCTTAAGTCAAATATTTCTGTATGGCTATGAGGTTGCAGGTTTGGAAGATTCTCTAGTTTTTCAAAGGAAGTCAAAAATCTGTGTGTTATAGGAAATTCCCTGGCTTTTAAATGCTCATGTTTGGTTTAATTTTTAAAGTAACATTGCACGGGCCAACAAAACATACCGTGCATGCTGGTCATTTGTAACATATGCTTTAAAGAGCTCACCCTTCATCATTCAGAGAACAAGTGAACAAAATATAGAGAGAGGATGAGAATAACATTAACTCTGATTATATATATTTGCGTGTATGTCTATATATATACGTATATATATATCAAAGTATAAGTAATATCTGTATCTGCCATTTTAAGCATCTAAGAAATGCATACAGAAGGTGATTATCACTAGGCCATAACAAAACCTCAGACTCCAAAAGGCAGATTTATACAAGTTGGGACCACCGACCAAAATGCAATTAAACCAGAAATTGAAGCATAACTTATATATTAACCTTTCGCAAATAATCGTTAAGAAAGCTTTCTTAAAAAAAAAAAACTTGGCAAATTAAAACACTTGCTTGTGTAAAGCTTGGAACAAAGAAGATATGGAATATCAATAATCTACCAGAAAGGAAAAAAGTACCCATGAGAACACCGCATAACAAAATTGATAAAGGAAAACCAAAGCAGTCTTGAGACAAATTCACAACCTTGACTTACTCGTACAAAACAAAAAGTCCTACGCTCAATGAATTTTTGAAAAGCAAAAGAGCAGGAGTATTGATGAATACCTTGTTAGAAAAATTCACAGTCCATCAGATCAAAACCATATTGAGATACCACCTTACACCAGTTAGAATGGCAAAAATGGACAAGGCAGGAAACAACAAATATTGGAGAGGATGTGGAGAAAGGGGATCCCTCTTACACTGTTGGTGGGAATGCAAGTTGGTACAGCCACTCTGGAAAACAGTGTGGAGGTCCCTTAAAAAGTTAAAAATTGAGCTACCCTATGATCCAGCCATTGCACTACTGGGTATTTATCCCAAAGATAAAGAAAAGAGAAGGACCAAATGCACCCCAATGTTCATAGCAGCATTGTCCACAATAGCCAAACTGTAGAAGGAGCGGAGATGCCCTTCTACAGATGACTGGATTAAGAAGATGTGGTCCATATATATAATGGAATATTACTCAGCCATCAGAAAGAACGACTACTCAACATTTGCAGCAACATGGACGGGACTGGAGGAGATAATGCTAAGCAAAATAAGTCAAGCAGAGAAAGACAATTATCACATGGTTTCACTCCTCTATGGAACATAAGCAGTAGGAAGATCAGTAGGAGAAGAAAGGGATAAAGAAAGGGGGGTAATCAGGAGGGGGAATGAAGCATGAGAGACTATGCACTCTGGGGAACAAACTGAGGGCCTCAGAGGGGAGGGGGGTGGGGGAATGGGATAGACTGGTGATGGGTATTAAGGAGGGCACGTATTGCATGGTGCACTGGGTGTTATATGCAAACAATGAATCATGGAACTTTACATCAAAAACTGAGGATATACTGTATGGTGACTAACATAATTCAAAAAAAAAAAAAATCACAGTCCATAAACAGATAAGTCACCAGCCATGCAAGATGTAGGAAAGTAAGGGCACCTAGATGGCCCCGTCGGTTGAGCAACTGACTCTTGAATGCAGCACAGGTCATGACCTGAGGGTCGTGAGATAGACCCCCGGGTCAGGCTCTGTGCTCAGCACAGAGTCTGCTTGACTCTTGAGATTCTCTTTCTCCCTCTGACCCTCCCCCTGCACTCGCTCACATTTTCTCTCTGTAAAATAAATAAATAAAATATTTTTCAAAGATGCAGGAAAATACCACCCAAAGGGAGAAGAAAATTCAACTGAAAATTCACCCATAACCAACATAGACAATTAGTAGAAAAGGACATTGAACCAAACATTTTAACTCTATTCCCTGTTTAAAGAGTTCTCCATTTCCTTTCATCAAAGCCATGCAGGAAAAGGACAATACAGAAAACAGATAAAAGTGGTGGGTTTTTTCCAGCCTCTTGTATCCCACCGCCAATGCAGTAGGCAGAAGGGGAACCTAGAACTCCAGGACACATCGTTTCTTTCTTTTTTTTTAAAGATTTTATTTATTCGAGAGAGAGAGCATGAGCGGGGGGGGGGGGGCAGAGGGGGGGTCCCC
>NW_024426663.1:75210283-75262213 GCF_017311325.1 Ursus maritimus | reverse complement strand
GGGGGGGGGGGAGCAGAAGGAGAAGCAGACTCCCCACTGAGCAGGGGGCCTGATGCGGGGCTCCATCCCAGGACCCTGGGATCATGACCTGATCCGAAGGCAGACGCTTCACCGACTGAGCCACCGAGGCGGCCCCATGATACATCATTTCAAAACTGTATTTTTTAAAAGTCTTTGCTAACATTTGTATATAATCCAGATTTCATCACCGGTACAGAATGAATTTCTCCAGAGACTGAGTCAGAAGTTATGTTATTAAGGGGCGCCTGGGTGGCTCAGTCATTAAGCGTCTGCCTTCGGCTCAGGGCGTGATCCCAGCGTTATGGGATCGAGCCCCACATCAGGCTGCTTTGCTGGAAGCCTGCTTCTTTCTCTCCCACTCCCCCTGCTTGTGTTCCCTCTCTCGCTGGCTGTCTCCATCTCTGTCAAATAAATAAATAAAATCTTAAAAAAAAAGTTATGTTTAAAGTTAAGATACAAATATTAAAATAACTGCCATACCTTTATGCCTTAAATGAAGAAAAGAAATCACAAGTTTTGATTCCCTACGTCTCCTGAACGTGTCCTATTGGTTGAAGGAGGATATGTGAGCTGTCCAAATTCCTACTTCTGTCTGTGTTATCTTCCTGAATCTACACAGTGAAGCATTTCGTGCTTTTGATTTTATCCATAGGAATAATGACGTTTTCAGGGTTGGTATCTGAGCAAGGGACAAGGCAGAACATACATCAGAAATGACCAGTGCTGGGGTGTAGAAGTTAAATTAACTTACCTGTAAAGTTCACGTAGTGTAACTCTTAAAATTTTGCTCTAATTACATAATATTTACACAAACACAATATACGTGTTGTTCCAATGAGAGGTCTCATTGTATTCTGTTGGCACAAAATCCTCTTTATTCTGATAAATTTGGTGTAAGAATATACTGGTTTTAATAAACACTAAGCAAAATAAAATCTGCAAACACAAATTCTAGCTTCTGTGTTTCTTATCCCATCTAGAAAAAGGATTGGGTAGATTTTTGAGCAAGTCTGAAGTTCATGTTTGACATCATCTAAAATACATATTATGGAACATGTAAGAAGTCACTCCAGGGGTCCTAGCAGATGCCCCAGTTAGTAAGGTCCCCATCTTCTAGGACTGGGGTAAATGTGTCACCTGATTGGGGAGTGGGGGGCGGGGCTTCTTCGACTTCTGTCTTCTCCACTGGCTTATTTTTCTTTCCGTAAATAGTGCCGCCCAATACTTAGTCCTCAGACCTCTACTGCCATACTCCAAATTTCTCTGCTCTAAATCCGTCTTTCAGATTAGCTATCCACAAGGTTTAAACTCGGACTCCCGTTCAAATGACACCCAAGTCTATCTCTGCAGACCAGATCTTTCTTCCAAGCTCCAGACACAGTATCTCCAAGCAACTGTTGAATATTTTCACGGCCCCTCCACATCTGAGCCAAGTTAACCTCAGCTCCATCCTCTCACTTCTCCCTCCTCTCTCTCCAAGAGAAGAGCTCCATTTCCAATTACCAGTTTCTGTCAATGACACTGCTATCATTTACAAGTGATTACGTGCGAAACCTCGGGCGAGTTTATGATCCAATCCTAAATCTGTCAAGGTACAAATGTATGTACATTTCCCCCCAGAAATAGCTCTCAAATGTGGCTTTCCCATTCTTACACCCCCACCTATGATCCACAGCACTAAATTTATCATCCTGTTTGATTCTAAGCTTCCTGCATTGCATCCCACGTATTAGGTACAATTCTGCTTCGATCAGATTATATCCTGTTGAAGAATTTATAATGTCAAAAATGCTCCACTCAAAGAACTGGCTGCCTTACTGTCCCTAAATGTCACTTTTTTATAACTTCTACCCATGGGTATCTGGCATGTTTTTTGCCAAGAATGCCTTCCCACCTATGCCTTTCAATGATCCAAGTTTTATCTTTCTGCCAAGACTCCCTCAGCACCTCCTCCGTGAATTCTTCTCCACCCAACCCAGTTCATGTCTTTGAATTTATACACGACTTGTGCTGTCTACACTGCACATTGACACTTTCATCATAATGTCCTGAGTGGCTTTTTAGTTCTTAAAGCACTTCCTTCTTACTTGCTAGCAGGATTAGAAGGTCCTCATAGGCTACTGAGACACATGTCTATGTCCTGGTGGTTTTCACATAGTAGTTTCTCAACAAAGAGTGTTGAAATGACCCAACAATAGAGAAGGACAGCTTCATCTAAGCTGATGGCATTATGCCTTCCCCAAAGCATTGGAGGGGCTCTCCCCACAGTGTGAGCTCCGTAAGACTTCTACTTTGAGATACAGTTTGGGGCTTAATCCTAGATCTTTGGGTCTTGAGTGGTGGTTCTCAATTGTTTTAATTTTCTCCTTTCTCTGAAGAATCCTGTGACACTTAAAGTACATGTCATACCCATATGAAAAAACCTATACAGTTCACACAGCTTCAAGAAAGAGTGAACCCATGCCATTGCTTATGTTCCACAAATGAGTAAAACTATATGATAATTGTCTTTCTCTGCTTGACTTATTTCATTTAGCATAAACTCCTCCCGTCCCATCCATGTTGATGCAAATGTTGGGTAATCTTTCTTTCTGATGGCTGAGTAAAACTCCATTGTATATATGGATATCTTCTTTATCCATTCATCTGTTGAAGGACATCCGGGTTCCTTCCACAGTTTGGCTATTGTGGACATTGCTGCTATGAACGTTGGGGTGCATGTACCCCTCCTTTTCACTACATCTGTATCTTTGGGGTAAATACCTAGTAGTGCAATTGCTGGGTCGTAGGGCAGCTCTATTTTTAACTTGTGGGGGGATGGGGCAGCCTGGTGATGGGTATTAAGGAGGGCAAGTGTTATAATGAGCTCTGGGTGTTATACAATGAATCATGGAACACTACATGTACTGTATGGTGACTAACATAACATAATAAATATAAATAAAATAAATTAAAAAAGGAAGAAAGTGTGAACCCAACCAACATGGCCCAAGTAAGGAAGAAGACTGTTGCTATTACATAAAACATCCAGAAATCGGCCATCAATGGCTGATATAAGGACCTGGTGACTTCACCAGGGACTCAAGCTCCTTCCATTTCTTTGTTCTTTTATCTTTAGGCTGAGCCTTTCCTCCTTGTGGATACAATGTAGCTGTCACCTCACTGCAGGAAGATATTAGAAGGGCAAAAGGCCTGAGGGTAGTATCAGCCAAGCCTGCTCCTTTTTGGAAATTTTCCTAAAAGCCTTACCTAGAAACTTCCACTTTATCTTAGGGGACAAAACTGAATTACAGGAAAGGTATTTTATCTCAGACTGCACTAAAAACAAAACAAAACAAAACAAAAAACTTTCAGAAGAAAGGAGAAATGGGTATGGAGTAGATAGCTAAAAATATGCGTCCCTGGTCCTGATAAAGAAAATAAGCATTAGTAACCTCGTTCTCCATATTTATATTTTGACAGAATGTCAGACTTAGAAAAAAATTACAAGACTACTAAAAAGAATTCCCAGATACTTTTACTACTAGTTTCTCATGTTATTGGAAATACCTCTACTGTTTCCCCATTATGATAGAATATCCCATCCTCAGGATAGGGTGCACTTTATCGTGTTAAAGAAAAAATCTCCATCATTTCCTATTTGCTTGAGTGCTTTTTATCAGGAATAAATGGTGAATTTTTTTTAAAGATTTTATTTGAGAGAAAGAGGGAGAGAGAGCACGAGAGAGAGAGAGAGCGAGAGCACTCGCACCAGTGGGAGGAGAGGAAGACTCCCCACTGAGCAGGGAACCCAACGAGGTGGGGGGGGGGGGCTCAATCCCAAGACCCTGAGATCATGACCTGAGCCAAAGGCAGATGCTTAACCAACTGAGCCACCCAGGTGCCCCTAAGTGGTGAAAATTTTTTTTAAAAGATTTTATTTATTTATTCGACAGAGATAGAGACAGCCAGCGAGAGAGGGAACACAAGCAGGGGGAGTGGGAGAGGAAGAAGCAGGCTCATAGCGGAGGAACGTGATGTGGGGCTTGATCCCATAACGCCGGGATCACGCCCTGAGCATGAAGGCAGACGCTTAACCGCTGTGCCACCCAGGCGCCCCAAAATTTTTAATACTTTTTCAGTATGGGTAGAGTCAACCCTTTGGGGTTTTTTCCTTAGACATATTCTGATATTAATACATCTTCAAATTTTGAGCCTCACATTCTAATATAAACTCAAAGTCATTCCATATCATTTTCCCATAATAGCACTGGATTCTGATCACTGTATTTTTAACTTTTACATCAATATTCATTGGTGATATCTGTAAGTATCTCTTTGACTGTCTTTATTGACTTTATACACCAATGCTATACTTGCTTCATAAAACACATTACCAAGGGTTCCTTCATTTTCAGGGCTCTGGAATAATTCACAGAGCAATGGGATCATCTGCTCTTTGAAGTTTGCTAGAAGGTTCCTGTAATTCCCACCTGGACTTGGTACTTTCTATGGGTTAATTCTATGAGAACACTCTCAGTTTATTCTCGAGCAATTTGTCTAAGTTTTACTTATCGAACTGGGTCAATTAAACTGTATCTCCTTGGGAAATTCTCTACTTGGTGTGTATATTTTCAAATTTATTTGCTAAGAGGCCTGCAATATAGTTTCATGGTATTTTCACATTTTGGCCGTTTCCGTCTTGCCATTTCTCATTTTGTGTATTTGTGGTTTCCCTCTGTTTCTTGATTATGTTGTCTATAGGTTTGCCTATTTTGTTAATGTTTTGAAGTTATTAATCAGATCTGCCGTTTATTGTCTTTCTCATGAATTTCTTCTATCACCCTTGCTTTCCTTGAGCTTGCTTCTTTCTGCTTTACACTGGGGTTCTTTCTAACTTCTGCACTTGGAAGGTCATTGTATTCTTTCATCTGTGTTAACAAAAGTTTCTGTGCTACTGGGGCGCCTGGGTGTTTCGGTTGGTTAACCATTTGCCTTCCTTCTGCTCATCACGATCCTGGGGTCCTGGGATCGAGCCCCCGGTAGGGGGGCTCAGCAGGGAGTCTGCTTCTCCCTCTCCCACTCCCCCCACTTCCGCTCACGTGCTCTCTCAAATAAAATCTTTAAAAGAGGAAGTTTCTGCGCTACTGATGTTCCCGTCCTCGCTGCTCTAAGTGTATTTTGCCTATTTTAATAATGCAGACTTTTTTTAGTTCTAGGATTTGACAATCATACAGGTTTTTACAAATTTGCCTACTGTATTCCTCCTTATAAAGTATAAGTTTAAGACTTAATAATTTCTTTTATTTCAATGGAAACCGACAGTGTTATTTACTATGTCCGCCGACATTTTCTTTACCTCATTTTTTTTCAGTGTTCCATTGACCCGTGCTTGAGATAAGCATATATCATCTATATCAGGGTATAAGGTTCAATATGCCATAAAACACCTTTTGGTTATGATGTTTTGATTTTCTATATCCTGACTTTTTCCATCAACTTTATCTTCGCATGTCCTAAAATGTCATTTTCTTAGTGTGGTTTTTTTAATGTCTCCTTGCATATTATGAACCTTTTTTTTTTTTTTTCTTTTGAGAGAGAGTGGAAGGGGGAGGAGCAGGGACAGAGAGAGACAGAGAGAGAGAATCCCAAGTAGGCTCCATGCTCAGCACAGAGTCCAACAAAGAAGACTTGATCCCACAATTCTAAGATGATGACCTGAGCTGAAATCAAGTCAGATGCTTAACCAACGAAGCCACCTAGGTGCCCCTTGTGAATTTTTATCAACCTTTTAAAAATAGATGATATGAAAGTATCATTTAGGAAATTTTGGACATTTCTCTCTTGCCATTTCTTATTTTGTATATTTGTGATTTCCCTCTTTGTTTCTTGATTACATTATCCATTGGTTTGTCTACTTTGTTAATGTTTTGAAATTACCAATTATATTGGGGCGCCTGGGTGGCTCAGTTGGTTAAGCAACTGCCTTCGGCTCAGGTCATGACCCCAGGGTCCTGGGATCAAGCCCTGCATCGGGCTCCCTGCTCAGTGGGGAGTCTGCTTCTCCTTCTCCCTCTGCCACACCCCCTGCTCATGCTTTCCTGCTATCAAACAAATAAAATCTTAAAAAAAAAGATACTATCAATTATAAACCTCATGGAGATGATTGCTATTATTTTAGGTATACAGATATTCATATTGTTACACTTTAATTGTGAATTATGTATTTTAACATTAAAAATCCTTTATTTTTAGGTTTCATCTTCTTTGAATTGAATCATACTCTGTATGGTATTAATGTGCTGATCCTGCCTTCTCACCGTTTCCATTTGAATGATTCCATTCCTATTTGAATGATTTTGTCTTATGTGTCTCTTAAGACAAATAGGCGAATAAGAAAGAGGTGGACAAAGGTATACCAGGCAAATGGAAACAGTGAGAAGGCAGGATCAGCACATGAATACCATACAAAGTATGATAAGCCCAACTGAACATCCTTTTCTTTTAACAGGTACATTAGGCCCATTAACATTTATTGGTGAGACTACATTTGATCTCAATTATGCTCTATAACTTGTAATTTCTCTTCATAAAGTTTTTGTTTTCAATTTTTGTTTTGGTATGTGAGGTTTTTGTTTTGAGGGTTCCTTTTGTACTCGTACTGTTTGAAATGCCTTTATTCCCATGTTTTCTTAAGTCATTACATCATTCATGCTGTATGGTTTTTTTAATGGTATTCTTTTTTTTTTTTTTAAAGATTTTATTTATTTATTCGACAGAGAGAGACAGCCAGCGAGAGAGGGAACACAAGCAGGGGGAGTGGGAGAGGAAGAAGCAGGCTCATAGCGGAGGAGCCTGATGTGGGGCTCGATCCCATAACGCCGGGATCACGCCCTGAGCTGAAGGCAGACGCTTAACCGCTGTGCCACCCAGGCGCCCCTTTTAATGGTATTCTTAACCCCCCCTCTAATGCCTATGCAGTAATTAGAGAACTTATTCTCTGTCTTTCTAGTCACATTATTTCTACTTTATCAGAATATAGAATGCATAAGATTAGCATGTGTCATAACATTTTATCCTGAATACTTATTACGATTCTATTTTTAAAAAAACAACATTTCTCCACCTCCTCACATCTTCTTACAATGCCAATCTGTTCTCTATTGATGAGCTGAGGGGTTTTGGTTTTAGATTCCACAGAGATAAATCATGTAGTCATTTTCTTTTTCTGACTTCTTTCACGGTACATAATGCCCGTAAGGTCCATCCACGATGTCACGAATGATAAGATCTTATTCTCTTTTTATGGCTGAATGATATCTCATTGTGTGTACATGTATGTACACCACACACACACCACACACACACACCACACACACACACACACACACACACACACACACACACATTTCTTTATCCATTTATCCCCTGATGGATACTTAAGTTTGTGTCCATATCTTGGCTATTGTAAATAACACTGCAATGAACATGGTGGTGCAGATCGGTTTTCGAATTACTGTGTTTCTTTTCTTTAGGTAAATACCCAGAAGGAGAATTACTGGATCATGTGTAGTTCTATTTCTAATGTTGGGGGGAACTTCCATACTGTTTGCCGCAGTGGCTGCACCAATTTACATTCTCACCACAGGGCGTGAGGGTTTGCTTTCTCCACATCCGTGCCAAGACTTCTTGTCTTTTCAAGGATAGTCCTTCTAGCAGGTGTCAGTTGAGATTTCATTGTGCTTTCGATTTGCATTTCCTTGAATAGTGATAACAAGCATCTTTTCAGACACCTGTTGGCCTCCTGTAGCTCTTATTTGTAAAATGTCTATTCAGATCTTTTGCCCATTTTTAAATTGGATAGTTTGCTTTCTCTGGTTTGTTTTGGGGGCTTGCGGGTTATTGAGTTGTATAAATTCCTTATATATTCTGGATCTTAGCCACCTATCAGATATATTATTTGCAATTATTTTCTCCCATTCAATGAAAAATGAAAAGGGTTGCCTTTTCAGTTTGTTGATGGTTTCCTTTGCTATGCGAAGTTTTTCGGTTTGGTATCATCTCACTTGTTTATTTTTGCTCTTGTTGCTTTTACTCTTGGTGTCAGATTTTTAAAAAAATCATCACCAAGACCTATGGCAAAGAGCTTTTCACCTGTGTTTTCTCCTAGTTCTATGGTTTCAGGTCTCACATGTAGGTCTTTAATCAATTTTGAGTTAATTTCTGTGCGTGGTGTAAGAGTGGTTCCATTTCATCCTCTTGCATGTAGCTGTCTGACTGTGTCAGTACCATGTAATGAAGAGACTATGCTTTCCCCACTGCATATGCTTGGTTCCTTTGTCTTAAATTAATTGACCCTTTATGTGTGGATTTATTTCTGGACTCTCTCTTGTGTTCCACTGATCTATACGTCTGTTTTTATGCCAACACCATACTGTTTTAATTATTACAGCTTTGTAATATAATTTGAAATCGGGGCAAAGGAAGCCTCCGGCTTTTTTTTCTTCTTTCTCTATATTCTTCTGACTACTTGGGGTCTTCCATGGTTTCAAAGTTTTAGGATTGTTTGTTCTATTTACGCAAAAATTATCTTTGAAATTTTGATAGGGATTGCATTGAGTTTGTATGATGCTTTAGATAGTAATATTTAGTAATATTAATTTTTCCAATTCTTGAGCAAAGAATACCTTCCACTTATTTGTGTTTTCAATTTCTCTCATTAATGTCTTCTTTTCAATATACAAGTAGTTCACCTCCTTGGTTAAATTTATCCCTAGGTATTTTATTATTTTTGATAGCATTGTTTTCTTTTTTTTTTTTTTTAAAGATTTTATTTATTTATTTGACAGAGAGAGACAGCCAGCGAGAGAGGGAACACAAGCAGGGGGAGTGGGAGAGGAAGAAGCAGGCTCATAGCGGAGGAGTCTGATGTGGGGCTCGATCCCAGAACGCCGGGATCACGCCCTGAGCCAAAGGCAGACGCTTAACCGCTATGCCACCCAGGCGCCCCTGATAGCATTGTTTTCTTAACTGCTCTTTCTGATACTTTGTTACTAGTGCAAAGAAATGGCAACAGAGTCTTGTATATTGATTCTGCATCCTGCAACTTTACTGAATTCATCTGTTGGTCTAAACAGTATTTTTGATGGAGTCTTTAGGGTTTTCTAAATATAGTATCATGTCCTCTCCTCTCTGTTCCTGCCCTCCATCTACAATTATTAAATGTTGTCCATACTCCTTCTGCTAAAGTTTCCCTGGTCATCTCTCAGTTGAATGGAGTTCATTTTCCAGTATATTCTTCAGAAAGGGCTTATGGATACGGAATTCCCTGAGCTCTTATGTGTTTAAAATTGTTTCTCTATAGCCAGGATACTTTTTTTAATTTTATTTAAATTCAGTGTATTAACCTAGAGTGTATCCTTAGTTTCAGAGGTAGAGTTCAGTGATCCATCAGTTGCGTATAACACCCAGTGCTCATCACATCATGTGCCCTCCTTAATGCTCATCCCCCAGTTACCCCGTCCCCTCACCCTCCTCCCCTCCAGCAACCCTCAGTTTGTCTCCTAGAGTTAGTCTCTTATGGTTTGTCTCCCTGTTTTCATCTCCTTTTATTTTTCCCTCCTTTCCCGTACTTAAAGGGCGGCTTGAGTGGAAGGAAATTTGGGGGTTACACTTTCTTTGGAATTTCTGAAAAAGCCTCCTCCATGTTGCCTTGCATTCTGTTGTTTTCAAGAGGTCACGTGTCAGTCTACCTATTTTTCTTTATAAGTTATTTCGTTTGCCCCTCATGGTCCTCAAGATTCTTTATCTTTGTTTAGTAACTTTATAGGACAATGACCTTGAGTTGATGATTAGGGGAAAATTGAAATGGTGCCGGTGAGTCCTTTCAATATGTATATTCAAGTCTTGTGCATCCAGAAAGTTTTTTTGACAGTTGCAAATATTAATGCTGTTCTGCTTTTGTTCTTTGGGATTCCAATTATATACATGTTATTCCTTCTTTAGCTATCTTCCAAATCAGTCATCTTATCGCTGGCTCTTTCTTATTTCTTCTTTTACCTCATTTTCATTCTCTTAGTTATTAGTTTATTTCAATGTGCTTGACTATGTTTTTCATCTATACTTCTTTGACAACTTATAAGTTAGTCTACATTTCTGATGCAGTTTTAACTTCTTCCATTTCTTCCCTGAGTTCAAGTTGTTTTGTTTTCTCAAGTCTTTTGTCCATTAACATTTGTAGTTCCTGGACTTACGATTCAAAGTGTTCTCCAATAAGCCCAAATGCTTGTTTGAGGCTATTTAATTTAGTCTGATGTGTTGCACTTCTGCTTCTTTCTGTATTGCTGTTGGTTTGAGGGAGGACGAATTTTTTCAGCTCAATATTTAGATTATTCTAATTTTGTTTTATTTTGCAGCGGTGTTGTTAAAAAGAAAGAGGTGGAAACTATGCTTCTGCATTTCTGTGGACAGAGCCAACAGTTTGGGTTGTGAGATTTCTAGTTCTATCAGCGTAGTAAGAAGTGATTTCCTTACCATATGCTTGGGTTTTTTAAAAGGGAAATGGGAGATAGCAGAGAGGGTATGTGTCCTTTGATATTTTGATTCTCTTCCATCTAAACTTTTCTACTCCCCCCCCCCCCCCCGCACTAGACACTATTCAAGTATGGCTCTCCATTGCTTTAAGCCTCTTCTTTGCTTGGGTATAACACCTCTGAAAGACTGTCTATGCAAGTTCCTTGTCTCTTGAGGTCCTTTCTCCTGTAGTCAGTGCTCTGGTCTACCACTAGACTTCCCTGTGTTTTCACAATCTTCTGTTTTCTGTTGGTGGTTTTTGATTGGTTATTCTCCTCACTGCCACCTCCTTGTTTTAGGTCCCCCATGCGATTTTTAGCTGAATTTTTAGCTGAAATGCCCACGCAGTCCCCAAAGGCTTGCCATGGGGTACATGGGAGACATCGTGCTGGGGTTCTGCATTTATGCTTCCACTTCCTACTTAATTCAAGGTTTGCCTGGTCCCTGCACGGTTGGTGCAGTTTTGTTCTTCTTGTTCTCTATCCCTTTTTTTTTTCCTTAGAAGTTGGTAGAGTTAAATTTACACATCTATGGTTTCATTCATTTATGAAACATAAGTAGGAAGATCCACAGGAGAAGGAAGGGAAGAATGAAGGGGTGGGGGTAAACAGAAGGGGGGATGAACCATGAGAGACTATGGACTCTGAGAAACAAACTGAGGGCTTCAGAGGGGAGGGGGGTGGGGGAATGGGATAGACCGGTGATGGGTAGTAAGGAGGGCACGTATTGCATGGTGCACTGGGTGTTATACGCAACTAATGAATCATGGAACTTTACATCAAAATCTAGGGATGTACTGTATGGTGACTAACATAACAGAATAAAAAATTATTTAAAAAAAAATTTACACCTCCACCCTGGCCTCAGATCTCTGTCTACTTTTTAAGATAGTGACATAAAACTGAGGAACTGATAGGATGATGAACATCACTACCCCAAATAGCAGACTAGAGGACCCAACCTGTGAATTGAAAATAAGGATGAAGAAGAGAGCTTTCAGGGAGCCGTGCCTCAATGGAATTGACCACACTCATACTTTGGCGACTCTCCCATGACTTCCAGGACATGGGAAGGAGGCAGAATGAAGGGGTATAAAAGGATATAATGGTAACCTTAAAAAATTAGCCTTAAAGAATACCACTTATCACATTATTAGATATTCAAAGGTGCTACCCACCTCCACCACTGTATCTGTACAAGATCGTTAACAAATGCATCCAAGGGGTATTTAGGACCGTCAGATTTATCTTTAGTTTCCAGTGAAGACAGGAACATTGAAATTACCAGGAGACTTGACAAACAGATGCCCACTGCCACACTGAAGATGGATGGCTTGTTTTACTTCCATGGAAAATTATGCCATGACATCACATTATGGTACAAGAGAATCTCCTGAACCACCTTCTTAGTGTGAAAAATTGAACATCTGCCCCTATCAGACACTGTTTAATGGTGTGTGCCAAACTGAACGTAACTTCCCCAACACTTCATCACTTATGCTTGGAGGACCATCTTCTATCACCAGCACTCCTTAGGGTTCCAACCCTGTTTTCATCAACTGAACACACTAAAAAATTCATTCATTCATTAAATGGTATCATATGTGCTCCATTCTGTGATGTAGGTGAAAAAGAAAATTAGAAACCCTCTATTTCCATTTTTTTTGTGTGTAACTCCTGATAATAGGGTGTCTTTTTCAGATGATTGCCACTACTTTAATCTTTGCTTCTTCCCTTCCAGATTCAAATATTACAGAAGAAAGAAAGGGTGTTTTTATCTCTCCTGATTGTTTTGTGATGATTTTGTTGTTTTTTTTGGAGTGGTTAAGTAAGAAACAATTTCATTGTCAAATTCTGTAAGAACTTCAAGAGCTTTCCAGAAAGGACTTTTAAAAAAAGCCCATTTCACTTTTTCTCAAGAATTCCTAGCAAAAATACAGGGAAAAAAAGAACATTTTTACTTCTCTTTTCATAAAACAAATCCAGTTATAATTACCAATGATTATTAGACTTCCCTCATTTTTTTGTTTTTTGTTTTTTTTTTTTTATTCATAGCACAAAGATCATCTTTTGGAGGGAGCTTTTTTTTTCTTTTTACTCTGTTTTCCCTTTTATGCTTCCTGCTCTATTTAGATTGTTTTTTGACTCAGTTTAATTCATTTCTTCTAGATTCTCAAGTTTATTATAAAATGGTATACTTGTTCTTTTAAATCTCCTAAAATCTATAAATTCTACTTCCTTTTTCACTGTTGAAAAAATTTTGGTTCTTTGTCGTGTTTCTAATCAAGTTAGTTCAGAAATTTTCTATAGTCCAGTTAAAGGGAAAAAGTCTTACACTTTAATATAGTCTATACTTTTTTTTTTTTTTACTAATTTATGCTTATATCATTATAGTTCTTTTAAAAATTTATTCCTTTCACTTTTTTAGACTTTCTCTATTTGTCATCAGAATTCTCTCATTCTAGGTCACGGATACCTTCTCGTTTTAATTTTTTTTTTTCAGTTTTTCTGTAATGTAAGGGGTATGTGGGAAAACTCTGTAGATTACAAATTTGTATATGTATGTAATCACTCGGCGAAATTTGTATATTGCATTCTTCCATACTGTAACTCATTTCGTCTACTCAATCTTTCGATTTCTGAGCAAGGTTTCTGCTGAGATTTTTTTTAAGAAGTCTGCCACCCTGATTATGATTATGTCCATCTCTCCCTACCCTACTCTATTTTAATGTTCCACCATACACATCATAAATCCATGCTACTAGGTTTATAAAGATTCACCGGTCAAGTTTTCAGGCCGATTTACTGGATTAGTATGTCCCTTGCAGTGCTTCCCCTGAATTCCATTTTTGCTTGTTATTTTCCTTTACACCGTCTCCGCTTAAAGGCGTAAGTTGGGTGCCTCTTTTCATGACTTGATTTCCAACCTTCTGGTTTCATTTTGTTTTAGAAATTTCCTAAAATATTCTGAGCTTGATTTTTTAAATCCAATCTCAATTTCAGTTCTCAGAACAGAATTTAATCTGTTCACATTTAACAAGATAACTGGTATGTTTGGACTTCCGTGAGTCACCTTATTTTTCTATTTACTAGGTTTTCTTGTTTCTTTTCCTCCTTTGTATTTAAAGTCATCTAGTCGGGATTGTCCCCCTATTCTAACGGTCAGGAATTTAAACATATATTTGTATACTGATATTTACTTATTTTCCTTTACATCAATTAGTTAACATCACATTATCTCAATGAGCAAGCAACTTTAGCCCTTACTTCCTTTCATGCTCTTCTAATTTCACAAAAAGATAATGTAGATTCTTTTCTATTAATGAATGATTATTTAGGTATAACTGGATCTGTAATTTCTATTCTTCACTCTGATTTCTTATAATTCATGGTTTGCTTGTTAGGCATATTTTTCTTTTTGTTGGAATACTTGCTGGTTCTTCTCTCACTAGGGTTTGTGGGTGGTGAAATTTATCTTTTATAAAAAAAAAGATAATTTGCCCTCACACATCGAATTAAACTTTGATTACACCTAAGTCTGGGTTCAAATTATTTGCCTTCCTGTATCTAATTTTGCCATTGAGAACTATATTGTTAATCCAGTTCTTTTTCATGTTGCCCAGAACATGTTATATGTTACATAACATATATATATACACACGTATATGGTGGGAGAGAGGATTCTCTCTTTGGAAATGTCCGTTTATGCATGGTGCTTTCCAAGTTCTCTCTGCTGTGTCCAGAGAGGTTTTCTATCTTTTCCATTCTGCCAGGCCTCTTTGTACTCATTCAAACTCAGGGTCTCCCCCTCTAAGTTGTGGAAATTGCCTCCTATTCTTTTAAGGAATTACCATCGGTCACTTTCCTTCTTGTGAGCTCCTACCTGATAGACTCTGTAGCATACAGGTCTTTTGGTTTCACCTTTCTTCCATACTTTTGGCTTCTGTACCCTTTTTGTGCTGGTTCTGGGAAAAATCATCTCAGTGTTTCTGATCTTTATCTTGGTGCACACATGGTTCTTTTTTTTTTTATGGCTCAGGTTAACAGAGCTTTAGATTTTCAATGTTGATTATCTTATTTCTGAGCCCCAAGGTCTCTAAGGATTTTACTGTAATATAGAACTGTCCTTCCTTTGTAAATATGATACCCTCTCATCTCATAAAAGACAACAAATACACGGTTTTAAAAATCCACCATAACCTCAGATATTGGGTCTTCCATTGAATTGGTGGTGTGTGTTTTTCAAACATCTGGAGATCTGGGTTGCTGGCCTTTCTTTCACTTTGAATCCCCATTAACTATTTGTGGATATCACTTGTGTTCTTATCACAGCCTTTCTCCAGTTGTAGGGAAGATGTGTGCTGTACAAGTGACTATTCTTCCGGGTCAGAGAGCCCCGCACTCCTCCCACTGGCCAAGGTTGTAGGGGGAGGCTAGGTCACCTGCTGATTCCAAAACCAATTCTCCGAGGACCACCTTCTGTACCTAATACCAAGCTAATTTTAAAGAACTTCCAAATTTGCCTCTCTAGGGACTGACTACCTTCTCTTAGGCCTGTTTGAGCTTTGTTTCCCTACCAATTCAAGTCCACCTGCCTTCTTTTGTTCAAGTGTTCTTCAAATTCAGTTCCACTGATAAATGCTTTTTGAATATGTTGCAATGCATTTATCCCTTATGTTCTACCTATGTGATTCAGAACCCAAGAATTCAACAAAATGAAGTCCCCTCTTGCCCAGAAAAAAAAAAAAAACACAATTACATGGAGGCTCCAGAATGCCCTCCCCCTCAACTCTCCCCTACTTACTGGGGAGAATGGACACAAGCTAATGTCACTTGAGTGACCGGTCTCCATTCACTCTAGCTTCTCCCGGAAAGCATATTTGAAGTCTACCACAGACTTCTACTGCCAACCTTCTACTCACCTTTCAAGACCCTTTATAGCCTCTCCATTGGCAACTCATCCCTTACTGGGTCAAACTGCCCAACTACATGACTAGGTTAGACGCTAATATAAAGATACCGTGCATTTGCTTTGCTTTAACAACCACAGGTCCATACCAAAAAAGATGAAGGCCTTTCGAAGAAAGAGATCAGAAAGAAGGCAGAGCAGACATGGTATCACTGGGCAATAGAGAAGTTAGGTGGGAGAGGACCCAAGGGCCAACAGCCTCAGCTGCAGACAATTACAGGCGGTGATGAATGGTGTTACAAAGGGTCATCATTATCCTCAGGGATGGGGACGGCACAAGAGGATAATGAATATGTTTTGGGAAGAATAATATAATCTCATCTGGTATGGAAGAGTGGCATCAGCATCCAGGCGGCTGGAAAGGAGAACAAGTTGACATTATTTATAGCTACAATGCAGAGCTAGGACAGAGATCCATTGTAAACAATGCCTTCCAAGGCAGCTGCTTTCCATTAAAAACATATAACAGAAGAGTTTGCAAAGGGTGGCTTAGGGTGGCAGCATTAAAGAGGGCTGTCATCTTTGCTAAATCTGGGACTCATTTGCGTTCCTATTTTTATTTCCATTTACTTTTTTTTAATCTGAGCGAGCTTTCTAATTTTTTTTAACCACTAAGTTTTTTTTTTTTCTTTTTAACAGTATGGTTCTATTTAGAGTTCTCATTACTTGAAAATGGGCCAAGCTACGCATTTTTCCAAACACGCAGAAACTTTGTGTAAGATCACGCGGAAACTTTGTGTAAGATGTTCTCCCCAAGCCCCCACAAAAAATATTTTTTCTCTATAAAGAGCTTTAATGCCTAAGCCTATTAAGGAATTGCCATTCCCAGAGGAGAAGTCTTACTTTATATGAAAATAGGTTAAAAGGTCGTTAAAAGTAAAAAAAAAAAAAAAAGAAAAAAGAAAAAAGAAATCTGGTTCTAAGTGAAAAGAAGCTATTAAGGTCCTGAGGGTAGACTACATTAATCATAAAACATGACCTAGATAAGTCCCCACGTATCTAGTGCCAATCTGTAGTTGTAAAACCACAGGATCTTGACATCAGAAGAAATTAGAGCCCCCAAAGTGAAGAATATTGAAAAGTTCTTGTAGAGAAAGAAGTACAGGACTATGATTCTACTTCAAAACGTCTTTGCAAGACTGACTTTAGAAACCAAAGAAATAGACACTTTGTAACTAAATACGTGAAAATCTCTTCTAAGTTCTTCTTTCTTGGTGTCTCCCTCCCATCTGTGGGGTCAAGTCAACCATGTTGCTATAAGGTCACCACAGGGGCTCCTGCCAGCCTCATCTGCTGGGATTTCTCTCAGTCTCCTTGGATTCAATCAAAAATGGTACCAGGAAGCCACAGCCTTGACTCATTTCTTTACCATTCAATCGAGCAATGTGTTCTTTACCCCTCTCTCATTCCTTCCCTTGCCTTCCAGCTGGTCTGGCTTTTTTTTTTTTTTTAAAGATTTTATTTATTTATTTATTAGAAAGACAGCCAGCGAGAGAGGGAACACAAGCAGGGGAGTGGGAGAGGGAGAAGCAGGCTCCCAGCAGAGGAGTCCGATGTGGGATGCGATCCCAGAACGCTGGGATCACGCCCTGAGCCGAAGGCAGACGCTTAACGACTGTGCTACCCAGGCGCCCCTGGTCTGGCTTTCTTATCCCTTCCTCACACTGAAACAATCTACAGTCACTGCTCATCTTGTGGTGCTTCTTGATACAAGACACTGGTGAGATATTCACTCTAGGATCCTGCCACCCTCAGCTCTCTCTTCATTCTTCCCCCAACAGCCAAAGGCATGAATTTCCATCACCTGCCTCCCCTTCCCTGTCACAATGGCTTCTTTTCTGAGCAAAGTTCAGACCAAGAGCTTACTTCTGGTCACCTCCCATTTGGGACCTGGCAGCCCAGCAGCAAACATGGATTCAAGCTACAGTGTGAGAACAGTACCAAGCTCAGGTTCTAGAGTTTGGGACTCTGTCACCTACTGACGGCATCACATACACAAGTCATTAATCCTCTCTGTGACTCAGTGTATTTGTCTATGAAATGGAGGTAATAATGTCACAATAACCCTTAGACATCATTAAGTTAATCCATACGGTGTCTTCATAGCATAAATGTGCAGTAAATGTTAGCTTATTACTCCCACTCAGTGATTTTCCTTTATACTTAATGGCAAAATCAAAGCACAGAGGAAAAGAGGAAAGACATTTATGCCCATGAAATAAGACCCAACAAAACCATTTGAGAAACTCTTTCTTAAACTCTTCACACAGAGCTTTCAGCCATAATTGGGCCTCCCATCCTCTCATACGACGCTCGCTGTGCAAAGTACAGTCATTCCCTTGCTCTTTACAGGGGCTTTTGATTTTCCTTGTTGAGCCATTAGTAATTATGGCCATTAACATTACTCATATGCTGTTAAATACTAGGGAAGCCAAGAGCCTCTTGGGACTCATTACACAGCAACAGGTCTTGAATTTGTTTCCAAGCCTTACCCTCAGGACACTCTCCAAAGAGTTCACAACAGGACCAACAGAGGCTGATGCTGCCTGGGTAATCGCCATGATCTCAGAACCTTCTGGAACCACACCAGTGGTAAATGATAGGTCCTCAATTACCCTCTTACAGAAAATAAATGTTTCTCCTTGACATAGCCAAACCAACGGATTATTACCTCAAAATCTTAAAATCACTATCCATATTTTAGCTTTGTGTATATCTCAGGCTGATTATGATAAAAATGGGAATTGAAATAAAACACAATCATTTAAGGGTTGTTCACATCAATTTCCCCCTCACAGTAGACCAGACCTGACCTCACCAGGGATCTCGTTACTCATCCGGCACGTGGGTTCCTCAGGTTTGGGAGGGGCAGGAGTTCCTGCCTCAGACAAAGAAAGTGGAGTTGAGAACAAATATTGTAAGATACTACAAGGCCAGTCAAGAATTGAAAAGATTCTAATTAAGTGGGATTAAGAGCAACTTCAAGCCCCCCCCCCCCCCGGGAGGGGGTTGGAGGTGGGATTGTGGTCTCAGATGTGGTGAGAGTTTAAATTCAGGGGAGAGAATTGGAGCATAGAGTGCAGGGACAAGGGAGCAGATGGATTCAGAGTGGCTGCTGTGGTCTGATTAGTTTAAGGCTTACCTTATCCCAGCAGATGGGTGGATCTGGCTGTTTTCTGGGTGCCAGCACTGAGTACGCCCATTATGGCCCAAATCATTTTAGCCGCTTGTTTCAGTGTTCAGCTGCACTGATCATTCAACCTACAATGTTCACTATTTATTATCAAAGGTCACCCACTCCTTGAACCAACGAGCCAGAGAACTCATTACATGCCAGAACCAACCCACGTACTACTAGGGGTCATAGAAGTGAATCTGTGCTATCAAGAGTCTGTTCTTTACTAGGTCTGATGGGAAAGCAGACTATTTTGGGGTCATCAGTGAACACACTGTGAGCCCACAGAGAAAGGAACTAAACACTACAAGGGGTGGTGTGGAGCATTTCACAGAGGAGCCAACATTTAGGTTGGTCTGAAGAAATGGTAAGTAGGATTGTTCAAGTTTGGGGGATGTTGTCCTCCAAGCAGAGGGGCGATTTACAAGAGCAAATGCATGCCGTTCATTTGAGTCATGAGATAAAGTACTCAGAGAATAAACTAGTTCAGTTGGACCGGCCCTAGGGTCATGTCGTGGAAGTTAAGTGTCTAAGGAGAGAGCCAGGAGAGCTAAGTATCAAAAACCCTGCCAGACACTGTTAAGGACTTTGAAGGATCTTAATAAGATCCTAGACCATCAAGACTACAAGCAAGGAAAACCAGAGCAATTATGGTAATGATGTGTGGAATTAAAAGAATCTGAAATAAGTGTCAAATATTTCCATGCAAACTTCTGCCTTAAGTCTTCAGGGGTCAGACAGAGAAAGACAATTATCATACGGTTTCACTCATCTATGGAACATAAGAAGTAGGAAGATCGGTAGGGGAAGAAAGGGAGGATAATCAGAAGGGGGAATGAAGCATGAGAGACTATGGACTCTGAGAAACAAACTGAGGGCTTCAGAGGGGAGGGGGGTGGGGGAATGGGATAGGCTGGTGATGGGTAGTAAGGAGGGCACGTATTGCATGGTGCACTGGGTGTTATACGCAACTAATGAATCATCGAACTTTACATCAGAAATCAGGGATGTACTGTATGGTGACTAACATAATTAAAAAAAATTATTATTTAAAAAAAAAAGTCTTCAGGTGTCAAAATACAGATTGGGAATCTCACCCTTGATGTCTCAGAGGCTTTTCAAGCACTACATATCCAGAACAAGACTCCTTGCCTTTCCAACTGAATCTATTCCTTCTCATGTTTTCTTATGCTGCTTAATCCATCCAGTTGCCCAGAACAAAAACAAGTGAGAATCTCACCATTCCTCTTCCTTCTCCCTCCCTCCAGCAAATCCTATTGATTTCAACGGGATAAAGAGGTAAAGGGGAAATCAAAGTGAAAATCATTCAAGATCAACATGGAATCAAGAGTTCTATGTGTTCTTTTAGGTCTGTGAAGGCCACTGGCAGAGAGGGATCAACTCACCACTCCACCCTAAAAGCCTCCACTCCCAAGAACAGTGGTATGTCATTTAGAATAATTCCATTTCACTGCTAAGTGCTCTCATTCCCTCCAAACTCTCCCCTGCAATGCGGTGAGGCTGATCACCCTTCCTCACTTTTCAACTATCTTTTTCATCTAAAAACAAACCAATTTTAGAGGTCTGAAATCCTTGACAAGAGCCAAGTTGGTGTTTTGCAAATACTTTTTTTTTTTTTTTTTAGGAAATAAAATACTTCTTTAATTTTACAATGTTATTTCATATGCTTTTTTTTTTTCTGATGTTAAGTTCGATGACTCATTAGTTGCGTATAACACCCAGTGCACCATGCAATACGTGCCCTCCTTACTACCCATCACCGGTCTATCCCATTCCCCCACCCCCCGCCCCTCTGAAGCCCTCAGTTTGTTTCTCATAGTCCATAGTCTCTCATGGTTCATTCCCCCTTCTGATTACCCCCCCCTTTCTTTATCCCTTTCTTCCCCTACCGATCTTCCTAGTTCTTATGTTCCATAGATGAGAGAAACCATATGATAGTTGTCTTTCTCTGCTTGACTTATTTCACTTAGCATTATCTCCTCCAGTGCCGTCCATGTTGTGGCAAAGTTGCAAATACTTTTTTAAAAAGCGTGCTAACAAAAGCAAGCAAGCAGAACTTCAAGGTTACCTCTAAGGGTAAAATTGGTTTGGAAAGAGGGAAGGGAAATAGAATACATAAGCCCCTACACAACTTTATTTAGAACTTTGGGGTTGTGGGGAGGTAAAGAGCAGAGAAAAACTAGGAGAAGGCTTTCTCAAAGCCTCTACCATGCAAATAAAAATGAAAACCAAAAAGAAATGGGGAGGAAAATATCCATTACTAAAACGGACACTAGAAATGAAAATCAGTAGGAAAATGTTATCCAAAAACAAACAAAAAACCACTTCACAGTAAGCAATGTGCCAATCATCTCACAGGTGAGTTCTAAAACCTTCAAGGAACAAACTCAATTGTTAAAAATTTTCCAACACAGATGAAGAGAATATGAACTGTCAAGTTTTTTCAAAAGCCTGCATGATATGGATACAGAAATCCAATATAGAAAAAAAAAAAAAAACCAACAACAAAACGTTAGTCTAATCTGATTCATGAATATTAATGCAAAAAAAAATCCTATATAAAGATAGAAGCAAAAAGAAGCCAGAATCACACTGAAAGAATGACGTATCACTAACCATGCCAAGATGATTTGCTATTAAGATGTATTAATATAATTCACTCTATCAACATGTCAAAAGAGAAAAGCATGCTGTATTATCAGCTATACAGATGCTAAAATGGCATTGCATTTTCAAAATCTAGAGCAGATGATGAATAATAATTTTAAACAAAATATAAGTATACGGAAACTCGACTGCATGATAAAATACATAATCTCAAGTCAAATGCCAGCCATTCTGAATGTTAAGTTAACGTATATAAAAAACTTAAAAGAGCTTTTGGGAACGTAGTATCACACCCATATTCATTTTTGCAATCATCCTAACAATTATAAACATTTCCATTGTATCCATTACTTAAAAAAAGAAACAAGTATTTAAAACTGGTGGATGTACTCGATTAAATTAGCCAAGAGAAATAAAAGATGTAAAAATTGAGAAACAACAGCGTCTGCGAGGATGTGGAGAAAAGAGAACCCTCATGCGCTGTTGGTGGGAATGTAAATCGGTGCCACACTGTGGAAAAGAGTCTCGATGTTTCTCTAAAAAGTAAAAATACAAATACCATAGAATCCAATAATTTCACTACTGGGTATTTACTTCAAGAAAACAAAAACATTAATTCTGTTATACGCAACTAATGAACCATCGAGCTTTACATCGGAAACCAGGGATGTACTGTATGGTGACTAACATAATATAATAAAAAAACATTAAAATAAAAAAAAGAAAAAAGAAAACAAAAACATTAATTCAAAAAGATACATGCACCCCTATGCTTATTGTAGCATTATGTACAAGAACCAAGATAGGGAAGCAACCACAGTGTCCATCAATAGTTGGGTGGGTAAAGAGGGTGTAGTATTCATTCACATTCTCTCTCTCTCTCTCTCTCTCTCACACACACACACACACACACACGGGAATATTACTCAGCCATAAAAAAGAATGAGATCTTATTTGTGACAACATGGATAGACCTAGAGAGCAGTATGCTAAGTAAGTCCGATAGAGAAAGATATCATAGGATTTCACTTCTATGTGGACTCTAAAAAAACAAGACAAATGAGAAAAAAAAAAAACCCAGACTCTTAAATACAAAGAATAAACTGGTGGTGGCCAGAGAGGAGGTAAGAGGGGGATGGATGAAGCAGGTGAAGGGAATTAAGAGGTACAAGCTTCCAGTTACAGAATGATGAAGTCAGAGATGAAAAGTACAGCATAGCGACTGTAAGCCAACAATATAAAGAGGTTGATGGTGACGAATGAGGACTACGGCTGCCATGGCAAGCACAGAGTCACGTACAGAATTGTCGGATTGCTACACAGTACACCTGAAACTAATATAGCATTGCATGTCAATTATATTTTAATAAAAGACAAAAATTGGGGGGGAGCTGAATACCATTTTAGAATATAGGACTTGATACCTGTAAACCCCAAGAAAATCAAGCAAAAACTAAGAGAAACAGTAATAGCATCTGGTAATGTATCTGGTTATTATATTAATGTATCATTATCAAGGAGTCTGTTCTATAAAAACTATGACCAATTACAAAATATAACAAGAAGCTCACTTATGTACAACAGGATAAAATACGTGGATGTGAAATTTGCGAGAGATATCCCTGTTACAGATAAAGAAAACTTCGCAACGCTAAAGGAAAATACAGAGGATGGGGAATAAATAGAAAGATACACTTTATTCTTGGAGAAGGCGCAGAAGTGTGAAGATAGCAACGTTCTCACTAGTTTTGGAGTTGGACAGGTTGACTCGCAAGATCATATATAAAATAATCAAAAACTGCTATTTAAAAAAAAAAAAAGAACATGAAGATTCTGACAGAGAATTAGCCTCACCAGCATAAAAACATCACAAACAGATTACAAATGGAATGGTTGGTACTGGGGTGCCTGCCGAGAGAGACTAATTCAACAGTCGAGTTTAGAAATAAGCCTAAATACAGAAGGGACTTGGTATGTAATATATTTGGCATTCCAAATCAATGATTTCTATCAGGGTAACTACCCACCAATCTAGGGAGGGAAAAAGTCTAGGTGACTTCCTGAATTAGTGAAAATTCCCAATGGACCGAAGACTTGCACGTTTTTGTTTGTTTTACAGTAAACTACAAAGTATTAGACCCGTTATGTTGCGTGGTAGTCAGAACTGTATATACTTTCCAAGGTGGAGGGCAAGTTCTCAGACAGTGGCTATTCCAAAGCAAAACCTCCCCTGTGATTATCACTCCAGGCAGGTGTCCTGGTTAATTTGAAATTGTCTAAATCTCCTTTTCCACTACTTAGACTCTGGCTTCGAATGCTTCTTTTTTTCCCCCGAGTTATAGTTCATTCAGGGGGGGAAAAAAAAGGAAGGGTGCCTCAGCATGCAATTCTTGATCTCAGGGTTGTAAGTTCGAGCCCATGTTGGGTATACAGATTACTTAAAAATAAACTCTTTAAAAAAGAAAAATATATAAACAATCGAGTATGTTTCCTAAAAGCAGAGGCCATGATTTGCTTGGCTTTTCGAACAGAAATGGCATTGGGTGTTTGTGGGTGTGAATCCCAATCCCACCCTCATGGAAGGGTGGGTCAGGCTTCAGGACCCTCTGTAGACCTCTGCCCATCCTTCTGCCCTTCAGCTGTTACGTCCCATTCACCATCCTCATCTTCTTATCTTTCTTGGGAAACGTTGGCTTCGCTGATTCAGATCCCTTTTCTTCTACTCTGGAAATCCCCCCCCCACCGACCTCTTCATCTGACAATGTTCTATGCAATGTGTTCCTTTTTCAAATACATTTCAGGCACTAACTGTTCTGGAACTGCTCAGATTGCATCAAGAAATTTGCAATCCTAAAATACCAGTTTGAGAAAGAATACACTAAGAACTGACAAATTTCGAGTCCCCATGTTCAGGGCCCTTTATAAAACAAGAAAATGTGATTGATCAATACAATCATAAAAAAACATGCATACGTATGGACTAAAATTAGAACAAAATACGAACATAGGAACATAGCTGTAAGACTAGCACAGAAGAATGACTAAGTTTCTCTTAATTTTTTAGTATTTTGTAGCAAAAATTTAAAATTAGAAAAATGTATAATATATTCATTGTAAACAAATCAAAAATTGAAAGAGAAGTTAAGGAAATCAAGTCTCACACACTCCAGAAAGTTATCCGTATTCTGATGTTATTTCCTTTCTTTTTTCTATACCGTTTTATTTACAAACATACACTTTCCATAAAACACTTTCCATAAAACATGAGGTTTTGTGAACTGTTAGTTTACCTTTAGCTATTAAGCATTTCAGGCCACTTAAAATTCTCTAAGAATATTTTATTGGCTACATAATAATCCAAAGCCTGTACCATAATTCTCTTTACGTATTGTATAGTTGGACATTTAGAGGTTATAATAGCAAAATATTTCAGACAAATACTTTACCAGCAGTAATGGCATTTCTGACCATTTACTTTGGATAGATTTTGAAAAGGAGAACTGCTAGTTCCAATTTTTTAAATTTCCTATCTCCTTCTGTATCCGAGTTGGTTTCCATGCTCAACATTAGCCAGGCACTCTCCAAAATCAATAAGCACCTTTGGTACTCTTTTTTTCCCCAGCCATGAGAGGGGCAGATCATTTCAAATCAAGAATTCAAAGACTGACAGATGAAGGTTTCAAGAGACAAGCTCACTGGCTAAAGTTCGGTTAGTTAGCGTAGTTAGAGTAAGTTTCTAGCTTACTCTAAAATACAGTTTGAGTCTCTTCTTTTTAACCCACTCAGTAAGACCTTAGATAGAAACCTAAGAACACCTACATGTGAAAAGAGCACACAAAACTCCCCCACAATGCCTTCACTTCGACTTTAGTTTTAAGGACTCATTAAACCCAAGATTGGCAAAATCAGTGTCCATCAGAGTCACTTGTGAAAGCAAAGACAGCAGGACCCCACCTCCAGTGTTTCCAATGTAGTCGGTCAGGTTGGGGCCCTAGAAAGTGCATCCCTAGCACAACCCCAGTGAGGCCAAAGTGCCCGATTTGGGGACCTCTCTTGGGGAATCACTGCATGAAATTATTCTATTGGGTGCCTATGAGGTCCAAGTACATCCCAGGTGCACGAAGACGGCAGTCAACAAGACAACCAAGGCCCCTGCTCTCATGGAGCTTTGAGTCTCATCAACAGATGTCAGACAACAAGCAGATAACCAAATGAGCAGAACTCTCTGGCAGCACTAAGTGTGGCATCCTCACAGAAATCCTCTAGGGTGGGAAATGTTCCCAAATACAGAGTGCGTCTACCTCTCCTTCAGCTGTGTCCTTTTCCTCTGGCCATGATAGGGTTGGAGCCAGCAAGACCAATCAAACTACGTGTGATAGTCATTCTCTTCTCAAACGAGGCCAAAAAAACCAACCCTGGGCAGAAAATCCAGAAGTCAGAGAACAAAGAAGAACATTCTTTCCATTTACAATCCTGGGAAGCACTCTGTTACACTTCTTGGAACCAGGAGGGAAAAATCATAGGTCTTTTCGGATCAGAGAACAGAACTCTCCCTGCCTCTCTTACTCAAGGCTTAATGATACACCAGGACAAATCAATCAAGTGAAATTATATATACAAATTACACATACAGACCACCTGACGCAGCAGAATCCATGGAAACGAGACAAGTAACCGAAGCTAAAACTGCTTCAAACAAAAAGAGAACGAGGTACTGAAATGTACATACCTACATGGAAATACTACATACCTACTTCAGAGCAGCGAGACACTTGCTTCCAAAATGCACTTACTATTAGCTATTAAAGGACCTTAGAGAACAGGGGTTATCCCATCCCACCTCTTCAGCCCCCACAGACCACTACAGAATTGCCTTAAAGATCTACGGGAGCAAAACGCCCTGTTGGCTTTTGCTTCTACCAACGGCTTTAGGGCCTCAGATAGTTTGTTTCATAGTTTGTCAACTTCAGAGCTGTCTCTCAAACAGGTTTTAAACACAACTCAGGAAAACACACACTTTTTTACCCAGTGACCCAGTGTACCCACATATATACATATCTGAATCAAAATATTACAAAATATTACAAATTATTTACTACTACTACTAATGAAGCGTGCTGATATAATCCATTTCTCTTGTTTTAATGCCAGGATCACCCACTACATTTATTTTACAGCCTAATGGGTCATGACCCATAGTTTGAAAATCTCTCTTCTAGGATATATACAAAACCCTACAAATCCATGCAGAACCGCCCCTCAAAAGAACGAAGGTTACTCTTACCTTACGTTTTCAGAGCTAGAGGGGGAAGAAAAAGGCTGTTTGTACTTCTTGGTTATGCAGCTAAGACTCCAAGAACCTCCCCCGCTTCCAAGCCAGGAAGTGCGTTTAAGTACCTAACCTGAGCCAGGTGTATAATTTCCACCTGTGTCTGTGCTTTCCTTAGAGGAAACAGAAAAGCTGTGGCTTTCCATGATTCGGATCACCAGCCCAATAGAACTTTCTGTGAGGCTAGAAATGTTCCATATCTATGCTGTCCAATACGATAACCATTAGCCTCCTGTGACTGTTGATCACCTAAAATTTGGCTAGGGTGACTGAGAACCTGAATTTATTTTCACGAATTTAATTTAGCGTTCATAGACACTTGAGTCTAGCGGCTACTCTAGTGGACGGAGCAGATTCAGATTCTTCTTAAAATACTTGCCATATCTCTGTAGCAAAAATTTTTGCCAGACAAATCAATACGGAACTTTCTGTCCTGCTGGTAACCTGAAAATGTCTCGCTAAGATTCAAATCCATTCAAATTAGGACTGCACAAGTAAGCAAGGATTATAGAGATTTCTTCCAAGATCAATTTGCTCCAATAGTAAGATTTAGCTAAATCTTGGGAGGGTCTCGCCCCTTCTGGTATGTGTTTACCCCAACCCAAAGGCGTTCTCGTTCTCTCCCTGACCCTTGCACTAGCGGATTGCCCTGGGATGCTTACCTTCTCTTCACCTGTGCTTTTCCTCCCCGCGAGAAACCTAAGAAACCTGAAATCAGGCTTGCCATCAAGACTGAGCCACAAGCATTACCATTCACCTTGTTTGCACCTTTTCACAAAGTGGTAAATAGTATACACAAGGTACAGAATGCTAATGTGAAACAGGGACGTGTCTTCCCTGGAATTTCTACCAGGGAAATTTCCCTTTGGTCTTGTCATAGTTGTAAGTGCTCTAGTGTTGGCGTTTATAAATAGCTTCCACACCTGCATTCTTCGTTTCAAGGTGGCCAGGCATGTCTGCACTGAGACTCAACTCTCTGCTAGGCAGCACAGCATTGTGGATGTCCCGTGGCTCTTTGCAATTCATGGCAAAGTCCAGAAACCATGCTTTTCTCTTGAATGCCCCAACCCCCTCTACTCCCTAGGTTTTCAGTGGGAGCCATAATCTAAGAAGACTAGACAAGATATGAGTTGATTTCACTCTCAAGCAAACCACGTGTGTTGATCAAAGCTGGTTTAAAGCAGTTCATTAAGCAAATGAAACTCATCTTCCACCACATTCATCTCCTCTACGTCATCCCATTAAATGTTGGTCTCTGAAGCGGCTAGTCTCTTCCTACAGCTCAGAGTCTCACTGGGAGACCCAACAGCCCAGACACAACACTCTACTTTAAAGGAGTGGCTCACTATTTCGAAGCTCTCACCAATCTCTTGTTCTCAAAAGTTACCTACTGCAGATACAGTCAATAACAAAGAACCTTGCTAGATAAAGTAATTGAATAAAGCAGCATGCCCAAGATACGGATTTAATAAAATAAGCACGCACTGAAGTTCAATGACCTTACAGAAATAATAGCTTAATTCATTTTATGGTTAAAATTGCAGGCCTCATAGAAGGTCCAGAAGAATTTTTTTTAAAGATTTTATTTATTTATTTATTTGAGAGAGAGAGAGAGAATGAGCAGAGGGAGGGACAGAGGGAGAGGGAGAAGCAGACTCCCACTCAGCAGGAAGCCCAAGGCAGGGCTCCTTCCCAGGACCCTGCGATCATGACCTAAGCTGAAGGCAGACACCTAACTGAGTCACCCAGGCACCCCGAGGAGATATTTTTTGACTTGCAAACATTTTAGGACTCTTCAGTCATATATAAAGAGAATTCCTCTGCCTACAGCCACAGCAATATCAGTAATAAATCAAAATTAACTGATTCAAGAGTCCACGAAATTGATAACTCTCTGCTATGGAGTACATAGTGACCATTTTGGGTGAAAGTACATGAACTCGTCCAGGTTTCCAAAGTGTACATTTATCCGATCCAAGTCAGAAGCATGGTCCTTGTTTTAGGTAAGGCATTTCCAAATCTTTGCCTTAGTCCGTCCTGCATCCCGTTACCATTACTGTAGTCAGACTCAGAAGCCTCAAAATGTTACAAAAAGCACGGCACCAAATCATCCAGTTCACCTTTTGAGAAGTTGTTGACAACCCATGTAAAGGTGGAAAGAAAAGTAAGCAGGAAAGCCAGGTCGATCAGAAGTCTTGACCCAGGGGCGCCTGGGTGGCACAGCGGTTAAGCGTCTGCCTTCAGCTTAGGGCGTGATCCCGGTGTTCTGGGATCGAGCCCCACATCAGGCTCCTCCGCTATGAGCCTGCTTCTTCCTCTCCCACTCCCCCTGCTTGTGTTCCCTCTCTCACTGGCTGTCTCTATCTCTGTCAAATAAATAAATAAAATCTTAAAAAAAAAAAAAAAAGTCTTGACCCAGAGACCTTCTCAACCTGGACAATATGAATCCTAGACCATGTTTGAACTTGGACTTTCAACTGGTGAAAATCCAGGGGGTTCTCGAAAGCACAGTAACTGGTTACAAGCTTCAGAACGGTTACTGGTACCATAGAGAAAGGAAAGGAAAGACCATCCACATACATAACATTGATATTTTTAGAGCTGTGAGTCCAAGACATTGCTTCTCAAAAGCTTATTCCTGGAGATACACCATGCTTGCCACTCTGCTGAGGGACTGACCCTGCTCAAGGCTTTCCCCAGCAGGAATTTATCTAACCAGAACTTGTGACATAAAATCATGAGACTTTGCATTGTCTGTTATTCCTAAGAATTTTCAACACATTTTTTATTTTCTTTGATTTGATTCAATCCACGGTATCCCCCCGTCTCAACAGAACGTGGGGACACATGAGCACACACCAACACCTGGATGTGTAATGGGCCACCCAAGTTTACCACATTCAAGTTGGAGCCCCTCATCCTATATATTGCACAACCTGCCCTTCCCAAACTTCCCCATCACAGACTATGGCAATTCTACTCTTGGAAACGCTCAGACCAAAAACACAAGAAGCATTCTACACTCCCCTCTTCATTTCATACCCTACATCCAATCCAGCAGAACACCTTTTGTATTTATCTTCAAGTTATACACAGAATCTGACCACTACTCACCACCCACCATGCTACCTCCTTGGCCCAAGCCACCATCTTGTCTCAGTGGATTATTGTATCACCTAAGTGATCCACCTGCTTCCTCCCTTGACCCCCTCATTTCTAACACAGTTAAAAATGTAGGTCAAATGACATTCCCTCGAAGCCTTGAATTAACTTCCTACATCACACAGAGCAAAAGTACAGAGTCTTACAGTAATCCACATGACCTTGTGTTCTCTGCCTCCTGCCCCTCCTTCTCAGACTTCCCCTCCTGCTATCCTGCCCTCAGTTCACTCTGTCTCAGCCACCACCATGGTCTCCCGGCCATTCCTCAAACCAGGCAGCAGCTCTCCTGCCTCAGGGCTTTGCACTTGCTCCTTCTCTGCCTACCATTCTCTTCCCCAGATGTGTGGTTCATCTCTCACCTCCTTCATCTTAAAGTTGAAGCAAACGTCACATTTTTAGTGAGGCCTTCTCTGGACTTCTAATCTAAAACTAAAGCCCTACCCACAACACACACACACACACACACACACACACACACACACACACACACTCATCTCCTATCCTCTATTCCTGCTTTATCTTTCTTTCTTTGTCTGGGGACACATATCACTTCTTACCATGCCATGGACTGCCTTTACTTATTTCTCTTTCTTTATTGGATTTCTTCCCTATTTGACTATAAGCTCTGTGAAGATAGAAGTAGTTGTGTGCTCTCTTCCACTACTGAATCCCCAGTGTCTAGAACAGTACCAGGCATATAATAAGTACTCAATAAACATCTGGGAAATGGGAATACATTGATTACATTGATGTGTATGTAGTTTTTGCGAGCTTGTAGCCCCCTCCTGTCTTCTTTCAGGATCTCACACTTACTCTCCTAGCTCAGACAGTCCCAGTCGGTATCTGATATGAGGATGCCCTTAACACAACTGCCGTCTCTCCCCTGCTGTGGTCCAGCTCCGGCTTCATCGTCACAAGTGGGCCACCTGCTGTGCTGCCACTGCCCACCTCACTGCTCCCGCTCTCGAGACCCCTCTTGAGCAGATGTCCACACTGTTTCTGATCACCACTGCACACCTGGACCATGGCTACCAGTGCCAGTCTGGCACTAACCCCTGCCTTTCCCTAATACTTCTGGACGAAGCATGACTGCAAGCCTTCTCAATTCCTTGGGGCAACTTCTTTGCTTACTAGTATAATCCTGAGCAAATGATTCAACCTCTCTGCTCCTCGGTATTCTCACCTGTAAGATGCAAATAAAAGCTATCTCGCTGCATGCTTAGGAGGTTGGTGCTGATACATTCAAAGCATTGCATATTCTCCTGTCTGCTGGAGACGTACTCAATCAATAGCAGCTATCATGATCACGACGGTCATCATTACTGACCCAGTTGTGGCCTGTTATAATTCTCCTTTAGAACAGCTCTTCTGGGAACCCAGAGGCCCTCACCCCCAGTCCCAGGCTCCCCTCAGGGCTGACTTCCTATGGTAAGGCAATCAGCAGCCCCACCATGCAGGAGCACCCTGAGTAATATCTGGGCATGTATGAGTCCAAGCCCAAAAGAGCAAGGCCCACGGAAAGGCAGGAATGACCCCTCCTCTGGATGTAAGTTCTGCCCACTTTGCTGGACCCTGACTCCTCCCCACGTGAGCACCAGGGTAGAAATCCAACGTCTACACCTTTTAAAGGCAGCCCTTGTGCCCAAACCACAAGAGTGTTATCTATCGCTAACACATCACCCAACACCAGTGCCGAGGACTCATTTCTTTCAGCTCCCCTTTCCTTTGAAAAAAAACAAAACAAAAAACAAATAAACCACTCATCGGGTCTGTGACCCTGGGCAAGTTCCTTCAATACTCGGTGCCTAATTTTCGCAGCCATAGAAGTAGATCAAATGGTAACTGCCTCATAATGTTGTTGTGTGGATGAAATGAGTTAATGCATACCAAGCGCTTAGAACAGTGAAAACTTTGAAAGATCAGCTATTCCCATTCTGTACTAGCAAGAGTATAGAGACAAGCTCTTCCAACATGGAACCATGACAAGCATCGCCTGGCTCATCCATCCACTGCCTCTCCAAGCCTGGAAAGCCTGAGGGCTGGAACTAATTTCGTTTCCTATTCCGATTTTCCGTGTTTAGCAGAAGGTCTAGCACAGAGTAGATCCCCCATGCATTTTTAATGAGTACATTAAAGAAAGGATAAGTGCATTCATGAATGAAAGAGTCCATTATTCGGGGCCATGGTAAAGCCCAGGTTACTGAAGAAAGATAATGCCTGTTAGCAGGAAACAATAAAGAAAATAAAGAGAGAAAGCAGCCTCGCAAAGAACCGGGCTATTCCTTAAGGATGTGGCAGAACATTCAACTCATGATGGATTGGGGCCCCGGGGAGGCATCCATCAGTTCTAATCCTGGGCTCTGCTGGAGGAAATGAACCCCACGTGCATAAATTAGTGAAAGGCATGATAGAGATTCGTGTTCCTTTTGCAATTTCCTCTTCTACACAGCCGCTTATGCAGATTGAACAAGATGTCACTGTGACATCAGGAACAAAGTGAGGCGGAAATTGATAAAAATAAAGCCTTACCCTGGATTTGATCACCCTCTATCTAAAGACTCCCCTCAAGGAAAAGTCTCCATGAGAAAGGAGAGTTATCATTTTAATTGTGATATTTAATGATATTGCAAAAGCCATTCTAAAGTTGCCATAGGAAAGAAAAAAAGATCATAATTGTAAAACCAAGGGGAAGAAAAGAGAGTAGAGGGTGGCTGGGTGGCTCAGTCAGTTAAGCGTCTGCCTTCAGCTCAGGACATGATCCTAGGGTCCTGGGATCGAGTCCTGCATTGGGCTCCCTACTCAGCAGGGAGTCTGCTTCTCCCTCTGCCTCTCCCCCAACTTGTGCACTCGCACATTCTCTCTCTCTCTCTCAAAAATAAATAAAATCTTAAAAAAAAGAGAGAGAGAGAGAAAAAAGAGAGTAGAGAGACAGAATCTTAGTAGAATTCCTACAGTTTAAATTGATACCTGGGCATGACAGAGGCATGAGAGGGCCTTGGGGCCCGGAAACCAAATTCTGGGGAGGAAAAATGTTTTTCCTACTGTCCCAAGGAGTTAATCGATGGACGTTCTGGGTCCACATCACTAGCAAAGATGCCTAAGAAACTGAGCCCCACACAGCTAGACAAATACCAATGAGCAGTTTCACATAAAGGTTTGAACTTGATACCCTATTAATCTTCCATATGGGTTTAAATTATTCCCATTTTACAGATAAAACTGAGAGGCACAAAGCGACTTTCTCAAGGTCATCAGCAGAAAATAGCACTTGGCCTTGTCATTCTACCCTAACAATTCGGTCTCCTCTCTGTCATGAGTCCTGCTGTCCAGCCCTCTGCTTTAAGCCATGCTTCAAATGATAAAAATTCATACGTTAAAAAAATACATTTCAATCTCTAATCAGTAAACATAAAGAAGGGACTGAAAGTAACTCATGAAATATGATAGAGAGAAGGCCTGCTGGCCTCAGGAACCACCCTAAACTCCCTAGTTAATATTCTCTTTGGAAAAGACAGAGAATAACAATATCTCAACAATTTTGGAGACAGTGACTCTACGTACCTTGGCCATTGTGAACTGAAACAAGACTAATTCAAGAAGGTGAGAACAAGACTCTAGAAAGAAAACCATATGCAATGCCCTGAAAGCATGAGTAATGATAAATATATCAATCTAATATTGAAAAAGTAGCCAAATTAGTCATTCTGGATTGAAGAAAGCCATGTATTCAGGAACCTACCACATATTTATGTAAATTACAGTGATTTAAGCAGCTAGTTGAAATTAAAAGGTACGAGTAAAATAGGAATATTATTATTTGTCAGATTCAGAGAATTTAACATTCTGTAAAATGTTTTGCAATAATGCTTATGCTATTCTTTAAAACTTCCCCCAGATGGGCTCATATTTCTTATTATTATATGAGAAAACCAGTGTTCACTTTAGGTTAAAACACAGATTCGAGAATTTGTTTCTTCAGGGCTAGCTCCGCTACGAGAAGAGAGAATGGAAAAACAAACCAAATCCTGAAAAGCCTAACACAGAGGTGTCAGAGAAGATGGCCAGGAATGGGATCCCACTTTGGCTTCCCCAGAAACCCAGTCCAGTGGGTGGGCCCGATGGAGGCAAACTGCTCACACCTCTGTTTACTTCCTCAGCCAGCAGACCAGGAAATACCCTTTGTTTTTTCTCTGTTCAAAACAAGAACAGGAAGGACTAACCACCAGAGTACCATTTCCAGCAACCCATGCCTTTCAGTCTCTATGCTGTTTTTGCAATAATATGGTCCCTATACCTCTCTATCATTCCGCCACTTTCCCTTCCTTTGCACTCGACAAAGATGGAATCTCTTCATCGGACCTCTAGCAGTAGGTGCTATTATTGTAGCCATTTTAAAAGTAAACAGAGGCTTGGAGAGTTTAATCAACTCAACCAAAGTTGTAAGGCTAGTCAATAACAGCTGAGATTTGAACCCAGAAACCCGGGCCCAGAGGCCACTGTGTTCCTATGTCTTAACCACATCATACCGCAATGTCCTTGCACCGAAGGTAAGGGGCATAGCACTGGAATCAGCCCCTTCAGCATGTTGGAGATACTCTGTTTCTGTTAAATTAAAGTCAACATTCCTGAAAGCTCTTACTTCTATAGACAATTTTGATAATTGACCCTGAAGTTTCGCTTCCTAGAATTCATTCCAGTAATAAAATCATTTAAAAGCTAACTACCGAAATGTCATTTCTTGAGAAAAGTGCTTTCCTGGCTCAGAATTCCTTAGGATCATGGCTGGATGAACAACAAATGGCTCGTGAATATGATAAGTCCTGGCTAGTGGCAGGAAGGGTGCCCCAAACCTACCATTAGAAGGGGTGACATGACTCCCCCAATTGCTGGATGTTTTGGGGAAATGAATCATCCTAGCAGGCACCCACAAATTTTCACAGTTCAGAAAGAGTGCATTTGCAGAGAAAACAGAACTGTGTTCACTAACCAAGTGAAGAAATATAACCCTAGGTTTAAAAGCAGGGGGGAGGAGAGGCTCCCTTTCTCTTTCTTCATAACATCATAATTCAGCCTTTCAGCCGTGCGCTGCCATGCTTGATCTTTTCCCTTTTAATTTATTATTTGTGCTGCTGCTGCTGCTGAGAAACTTTGATGTAGGGACCTGAGAGAGGCAAGGCTATCATCTTGGGGAAGCAGGGATGTGGCTTCAGCACCAGCACTTTCCCTCACCTGGTTTCTTTGGAGCTTACCCCAATTGTAACATGCAAGAATTGTAAAGGAGAAGAATCTTATCTCAAGGGTTTGCAAGGAACCTAGGGCAAGGAGAGGAGACTGTTGAAAACAATTCCCTTAGCCTCAAACAATCAAAGCTGATGCTGGCTACAGAGGTACTCATTTACCAGATCAGTCTGTAGTCCGGTCACCATGCCATTCATTCAACCGGTCTTGAGCATCTGATAACTGCTAGGTATTTCAGAGGACATAGGGATACACATGTGACAGATATGTTAATCATTTATCCACTCCTTGCAATTTCCTTGCTTAGAGAACTAACTTAAGTATCCAAACCTGAAGGAAGGTAGCCCTCTTCCCTCTTCAGCTGATAAATCTAAGTCAGAAGTGTACAAGTTATGGCTCACAAGTCAAATCCAGCCCATTGGCTGTTTCTGTAAGTAAGAATATATTACAATGACATCACTCATTTACACGTTGTCTAAGAATGTTTTTGTGCTACGATAGCACAATTGAGTAGTTGCAACAGAAACCATATGGCCTGCGAAACCATAATATTTGACATCTGACCCCTTCCAGAAGAAGTTTACTGACCACTGATCTAAGCCAATCATAGTGATACCATTCCATTTGCTGCTGGTTTAGTTTATAGGTGGACAGGTGATCCAATGTTGATAAATGATACTTGAGAAATCCACTCAGGGCAATCAGGAAAAAAGAGATTCCTTTTTTCCTACTGGATGTATCCCTTATAATGATGGTGGCCATCTTGCATTCATTAGGGAAGCCAGTCTGAGGACCAAGCTGACAACCTTGGAACGGCAGAGCAGAAATAGGGAAATAACCTGAGTCCTTGATGATGTCTTTGAGCTACTGAACTAGCTTCCCCTGGAAGCAGATACCTCTGCCTTTCCTGTCACGTGAGATAATGTGTCCTCATTGTTCAAACTGGGTAAGGTAGGATTATCATCTCCCCTTGATGAATCAAACCCTTTCTGTTTAAGAAATGACCTTGTTTTATCCTGGTAATATTCTTTGCTACAATAACTACTTCTTCTCATATTAATATAGCCAGATATTAATTAGCATCAGCAAAGAAATCTTTTCCCATCCTTTATTTGTAACGTTATCTGTGTTCTTATATTTCAAGTGTATTTCTTGTAGGCAGAATATGATTGGGTCTTGTTTTTTAATCCAATCTGGTGTTACTTGTGTTTTCATCAGAGTATTTAGGCCATTTACACTTAATGTGATCATTAAGTATAATACGGTCATTAAATCTATCATCTTGCTATTTGTTTTTCATTTGTCCCTCCTGTGCACTGTTTCTTTTTCCCTTTTTTTTTTTTTGGCTTCTTTTGAATTAAGTATTTGATGGTTCTTAATAGCTCCTCTCTTGGCTAATTTTAGTGGTTGCTTTTGGGTTGTAGAATACATCTTAAAGTGATCTTGTACCACTTCATGTATAGTACATGAACCTTCTAACAGTAGACTTCTATTTCTCCTCTCACAACTTGTGTTATTTTTTAAAGATTGTATTTATTTGAGACACAGAGAGAGAGCGTAAGAGGGAGAGGGAGAGAGAGAGGGACAAGCAGACTCCCCTGTGAGCATGGAGCTCAAGGTGGGGCTCAATTCCTGGACCCTGAGATCATGACCTGAGCCAAAGTCAGATGCTTAACCCACTGAGCCACCCAGGCATCCCCTTCTGTGTTATTTTGTTACACATTTTCTTTTACATTTGTTACCAAATCCACACTGTGTTAGCATTATTTTTGTTTAAACAGTGATTGGTTATTGGTTATTTCAAAAGAATAATAAGAAAAAAAGTCTTATAAACGGTCAATTATCATTTTAAAAGGTTTACTAAGAAAGCATCTTCTGTATTTAGCATGTTTTCACTATTTCTGCTGCTCTTATCCCTATCTGTAGTTTCATATTTCCAAAGGGTATTATTTTCCTTCTACCTGAAGACTAGCTCTAATGTTTCTTAAAATGAAGATCTGCTGAATAAATTCTATCAGTTTTTGTATATCTTTAAAAATCTTAATTTTGCCTTTATTTTTGAAAAATATTTTCACTGGACATTGAATTCTTGGTTCACAGCTTTTCTCCCCCCAGTTGCTCCATCGTCTTTTTGCTTGTATTGCTTCTTATGAGAAATCTGCTGTAATCTTATCTTTGTCTCCCTGTATGTAACATGTTCTTTTTCTTCTGGCTGCCGTTAAGATGATCTCGTAATCACTGGTTTTGAGCAATTTAAATATGTTGGTGTGCTTTTCATCATGTTTATTGTGCTTGAGTTTTATTGCACTTCTATGAATTTATAATTATCATCAAATTGGGAACACTGTGGCCATTATTTCTTCAGCTATTTTTCATATCCCCACCTCTTTCATCCTTCCTTTGAGGACTCCGATTATATGTATGTTAGGCTCCTTGCAGTCATTACTCTACAGTTCACTAATGTTCTGTTCATTTTATTTTTTCTCCCTCTGTGCTCCATTTTGCATAGTCTCTATTTCTATGTCTTCTGTGTTAACTAACCTTTTCTTCTGAAATGTCTAATCTGCAATTAATCCCAAACAATTTTTATCCTATACTGCAGTTTTTATCTTTAGAAATTCAGTTTGGACCTTTTTCATATGTTCCATGTCTCTACCTATTGTTTTGAACAATAATTATTTTAATGTCCTTATCTGTTAATTCTAGCATCTGTATCAGTTTGGAGTCAGTGTCAATGGATTGGTTTAATTCCCCATTATGGGTTGTATTTTCTTGCTGCTTTGCATGCCTCATGATTTTTTTTAGTGAACTCTAGCCATTTTAATAGTACCTTGTTAGATGTTAGATTTTTTTTTATATTCTTATAAATGTGCTTGAGCTTTCTTCTGCAAAGAAGTTGGATTTTGGGGATAGTTTGCTCCTTTCAGGTTTTTCTTTTAAGATCTATTAGTCAGAACCAGAGAAGTGCTAACTCCAGGACAAATCATCCCCTACAGTGAGGCAAGACCCATCTATGTGCTTTGAATTATGAGGTTTTTAGGCCTGGATGCCGGGAACACTCACTATACCCATCCCTATGCAGGCACTAGGCAATGATATCTCTAATGCTTTTGGGTTGGTTTTTTTTTTTAACCAACCTCGTTGGCACCTGCATGCAATGATCAAAATCAATGATCGCTATGCAGCTGAATATGCGATTATCTTTCTCATATCTCATCAATCTGAGAGCCTCAAAAACAACAAAATCTCTAAAATTACACCCAAACCTTTCATTTTTTCCAGGCCTGATCTCTCTCTCAAATTGAAGTCTCCATTTTCCACTAAATTCTATCTGGATCAACCACCAACATTTTAAATACAATATATCCAAAGCAGAAGTTTACTATCTTCCTCCAGCAGCTCTTAGTTCTAACCTTCATAACCCTATGGCTCCCACTAATTCATTTAATATTGGTATCGCTTCAAGTAGACCTCAATCCTGTAGTCACCTGTGACATTTAGTATCATTTCAAGGGGACACCAAACCCTGTAGTTACGACTGACATTGCCTTATTTCTCACATTCCAAATGTCTCATATATCCTTCATTTATTTTCTGTTCTTAGAGAATGTTCTATTCTCTTTCACCACTGAGGTTTGACTTCCTAAATGGCCTTTCTGACAATATCACCTTGCACATTTTTAAAGAATAATGTCCTAAAATCTTTACTTTAATTATGTCACTGTCCTTGTTCAAAACTTCAGTAATTCTCAATTTCCTACTATGAAAAAGTAAAAAATTAAAAAATAAGCCCTGTGACACTCAAGCCCTCTACAATCTATCAACCTTCCCATGCATATTCTCTGCCACTATCCTGTACAGAATCTGTGCTTCAGTCAAACTTTCTGTCAATCCTATTTCTTATACTGTTCTCTGTGCCTAGAAGGTCTTCCCTCTCCACCACAACTATCAAAATTATGCATATCCTGAATGGGAGTGTGACCAGTATAACCTATCTGGAAAGTAATTGTCAACAGGCTATAAAATTTCACATACATGTTAATTCAGAAATTTCACGTTTGGAATTTTATCCTACAGAAATTATGGATATGAACAAAAAGTTGGCTAAAACAGTGTTTACATTACCACCATTTATAATGGGAAAAATTGGAAACAACCCAAATGTTCAATAATAGGGCATTTAATAATAAAATATGCAGTCATTTGAAAATGTAGAGAGACATCTGTCAATGTAGAAATATGCTCTCTACATATTAAAAAATAACAGCAGGGATATAATGTAATCCTAATTTTATTTTTCAAATGTAATGAATAGATTGAAAGTATCTAGGTAACTAGGCAGAAAGAATACAAAGAATATAACTAAACTCTCAAGAGCATTGTTTCTATGGGGTTGAATAACAGTTGTTCTTAATTATTTGTATTGGCTTGATTTGCTGTAATAAATACATATTATTTTTATGACTTGCAAAACACTTAGCTATTATTTAAGAAACAGCTCTCAAACAATCTCCTTTCAGGATATCCACACAGTCACTTATCACTATGTCATATATCATAGACATCTTATAGGGTCTTATATCATAGACATCTATGTGTCTCTATTTCCTCTACACAATCCTCATCTACTTGATATAGCAGAGAATATGTCCTCAAGAGCCATGGCTCCCATCATCACCCAGACCCAGGCTGTATGTTCACTAAGGATCACTAACCGAGTGAATGGTAGGCAGTAGTGAGGGACACAAAGGCTGCAGATAAAAAAGACAATGGCCAATGGCTGATGCACATGTTATATTAAGTTTATTCTTGGGTTTTCAAACCCACTTCCCACTCCCTCTGGGAAAAACTTTTATATTTATTCTATCTTTCAAATTTTAATTAATTCTACCTTTTAAAACTTTTTATATTATTCCCACCACAAAAAACATCATGTCTGACATTTCAGTTCTCTCTTTCCAAAGGAAAAAGTCATGGGATATTTAAGGATTGTTTGAAATTTTAAAACCTTGTTAACCGACAATACTGACAATATAATCTGTGGCTGGTATCACCATAAACTCTCCCCCTGGAAGACTGTTTCCACACCTTCAAAAACACTCACAGCCCCACTGCCTGGCAGACTATAGGGACGTGAGGAGCCGAATCGGTCTGGTAAACTTTCCCCAGGAGAATCATTACTAACTGACATGCAGCCTGCAGGAAAAACAACTAGCGTGGAAACTCTTATCCGTATGGGGACCTCATCTCAGAAGTAAGAGTTAAACACAGGGTTCTGTAGTTCTATTCCTGAAGGGATTAGGGCTAACACATGCCAAGACGTATACAAACTCAAATCAAAATCTGACAATAAGATTGTCCATGGTGGAGTCTTCTTCCTGAAAGATCCGTGGTCCGGAAGTGCTTTTCCTGAAATACTTGAAAATGTAGCTAAACTCCTGCACAATTTACTGCTAACGAGGTTGTCTATGGTGATGAAGTGTTCCTCCATGCCTCTGCTTAGAACTCCGTCTGCATAACCAGTACAGTCTTAAGCCAGGGTTCTCAATTTTTGGTGACAATGAGATTTACCTGGGGAGTATATTATCTAACGTTGTGAAACATGTCATCTCAAAACTTAGTGGGACAAGAATTCAGAAGAAGCATGGCTGGCAGTTCCGGCTGGGACTCTCTCAAAGGGTTGTAACGAGACACCCATAGGGGCTGCAGTCATTGGAAGGCAAGACTGGAGACTCTGAAGATCAACTTCGAAGTTGGCTCACTCACGTGACTGACAAGTTAATTAGTAATAGTGTTGTAGAGAAAGCCCAAGTTCCTCTCCCAATGGCTGCTGGGCATCCACACAGCCATGGGGCTAGCTTCCAAGAGAGAGAGCAGGTGAGACCAAGCAGAAGCCACAATGCCTTTTACAACCTGCCCTTAGAAGTCACCCACCTCAGCTGTGCTATTTTCTTTTGGTCATATGGGGCAGCCTGATCCAACGTGGGAGACTACACAAAGCCATGTGTAACAGGTGAGATGAGGCTCCTGGGGACAGGCAATCTTGGGGTCTGGCCACCACAGTCCACCCTCTAGCCCCCAGTCCTGAGCCAGATACTGTAATGGGATGAGAATTGGGAGTCCCAGGGCAGGGGATGGGTGTGTTCTATACACAAGGGAATACGAATTGTTGTGGCCATAGAGTAGCCTGAGACAGAGTATTCTCCAAAAATGTCCACAACTGTATATCCCACCCCACAGGCTCTTCTTATGACGGGTACTCCTCCCCCAGGACATGAAAGCTAAGTTTTCTTCCTTTGGCTTGGTGCAGGGGGAGGATGACCACCCCAACCAATGGACTAGGAGGTCTGATCAAAGTGGTGTTATTACATTTCTGAGGCTAGGATATAGTAAGGATACAGCTTCCACCTAGTGCACTCCCCCACCCCTGAGATCAACTACCTCCCTTGAGACATAGCCACCATATTGTGAGGAAGCCCAGGCCACATACAGAGGTCCTATATGGGTGTCATCCAGGCCCTCAGCAGACAATCTGCATCAACTGCCAGACATGGGGGTGAACAGTCTTCGGGTGTTTCCTGCCCCAACCTGAGTCTTCCCACTGAGGCCCCAGACATCGAGAAGAGGAGACCAGCCATGTGCACTGTGCTCTGCGGGAACAACTGAACCACAAAAATTATAAAAGATAATACTTAATGATGGTTGTGTTAAGCCATGAAATTTTGAGGTAATTATTTTTAATTTATTTTAATTTTTTATTATTCTCAGCCAGCATATAGTACATCATTAGTTTTTGATGTAGTGTTCAACGATTCATTAGTTGCATATAAAACACCCAGTGCTCATTACAGCATGTGCCCTCCTAATATTTGGATTTGTTTTTTATTATTTATGTACACGCACATCCAATTACAAATGATACACGAATATATACTCAAAGTTAAAAAGTTAAACAATCTGTATTATCCTGAGTATATGGTAACATATAGTCTTCTTTCCTTCTTCCTAAAAATATACTACTTTACCTAGAAATAACCACTGTTTAACTGTTTGCTGGACCTCCTTGCAGATACACACATACATAGAAATATATACATTATATACATATACACGCACACACACTATATATACATTATGTGTTATATACATATATATGTGCTATATAATATTCTGTAACATACTTTTTAACTTAATAATATGCCTTGGAGCATATTATTTAATAAAATGCCAGCTGTCAGGATGGAAATGAAATTGAAAATGGACATTGGAAACCAGTGTATTGAAGAATTAACTTCATCCCATTACGTCTCCACCTCATCCTTGTGCATAGAATGCTTGGCAAATATCAAAGACTTTTTTTCTAAAGATAATGAACCAGTGCAATGGGAGGGGGGGAATCTCTCCAGTGCCTGCATCTCATGCAGTTCTCAGAGCAAAGCAAATTCCCTTAGTTGACCAACTCCTCCCACAGGCAGTAACAAGCCTAATGTTTCCAGCTTGTTCTTTAATATGAAGGGGGGAAAAGCCACCAGACATTTAAAGAAAGCATGCTACAATATGAAGATATAGCTATCTAAGCAGTAACAATTACCCCTGGCAAAGGTAATTTAAAAACTAGAAGAGAATTTTGAAATAAGAACAGAGCGCTGTTTTACTGACACAAACTCTTAGGGTTCCTGGACCCAATTCCAATGGCAGGGGAACCCCCCTCCTTTGCCCAACACCAAGCAGTTCTCAGACACCCATAGGATGTCAGAGAATTCAACCCAATTCTGACACAATCTACCCAGAGATAGCACCAATTTCCTCAGGTTAAGGGCTCAGTCCAACAAGACTGCCCCAAACGCTCCACTTCAGACACCAGTTTCCAGCCCCAGGCTGTTACCTGTGCTTCTGGAAGCAGATACCTCTCTGCTCCTGTCACGTGAGATAATGTGTCCTCATTGTTCAAACTGGGTAAGGTAGGATTATCATCTCCCCTTGATGAATCAAACCCTTTCTGTTTAAGAAATGACCTTGTTTTATCCTGGTAATATTCTTTGCTCAATAACTACTTCTTCTCATATTAATATAGCCAGATATTAATTAGCATCAACAAAGAAATCTTTTCCATCCTTTATTTGAACGTTATCTGTGTTCTTATATTTCAAGTGTATTTCTTGTAGGCAGAATATGATTGGGTCTTGTTTTTAATCCAACTGGTGTTACTTGTGTTTTCATCAGAGTATTTAGGCCATTTACACTTAATGTGATCATTAAGTATAATACGGTCATTAAATCTATCATCTTGCTATTTGTTTTTCATTTGTCCCTCCTGTGCACTGTTTCTTTTTCCTTTTTTTTTTTTTTTGCTTCTTTTGAATTAATTATTTGATGGTTCTTAATAGCTCCTCTCTTGGCTAATTTTAGTGGTTGCTTTTGGGTTGTAGAATACATCTTAAAGTGATCTTGTACCACTTCATGTATAGTACATGAACCTTCTAACAGTAGACTTCTATTTCTCCTCTCACAACTTCTGTGTTATTTTTAAAGATTGTATTTATTTGAGACACAGAGAGAGGCGTAAGAGGGAGAGGGAGAGAGAGAGGACAAGCAGACTCCCTGTGAGCATGGAGCTCAAGGTGGGGCTCAATTCCTGGACCCTGAGATCATGACCTGAGCCAAAGTCAGATGCTTAACCCACTGAGCCACCCAGGCATCCCCTTCTGTGATTTTTGTTACACATTTTCTTTTACATTTGTTACCAAATCCACACTGTGTTAGCATTATTTTTGTTTAAACAGTGATTTGTTATTGGTTATTTCAAAAGAATAATAAGAGAAAAGTCTTATAAGCGGTCAATTATCATTTTAAAAGGTTTACTAAGAAAGCATCTTCTGTATTTAGCATGTTTTCACTATTTCTGCTGCTCTTATCCCTATCTGTAGTTTCATATTTCCAAAGGGTATTATTTTCCTTCTACCTGAAGACTAGCTCTAATGTTTCTTAAAATGAAGATCTGCTGAATAAATTCTATCAGTTTTTGTATATCTTTAAAAATCTTAATTTTGCCTTTATTTTTGAAAAATATTTTCACTGGACATTGAATTCTTGGTTCACAGCTTTTCTCCCCCAGTTGCTCCATCGTCTTTTTGCTTGTATTGCTTCTTATGAGAAATCTGCTGTAATCTTATCTTTGTCTCCCTGTATGTAACATGTTCTTTTTCTTCTGGCTGCCGTTAAGATGATCTCGTAATCACTGGTTTGAGCAATTTAAATATGTTGGTGTGCTTTTCATCATGTTTATTGTGCTTGAGTTTTATTGCACTTCTATGAATTTATAATTATCATCAAATTGGGAACATTGTGGCCATTATTTCTTCACTATTTTCATATCCCCACCTCTTTCATCCTTCCTTTGAGGACTCGATTATATGTATGTTAGGCTCCTTGCAGTCATTACTCTACAGTTCACTAATGTTCTGTTCATTTTTATTTTCTCCCTCTGTGCTCCATTTTGCATAGTCTCTATTTCTATGTCTTCTGTGTTAACTAACCTTTTCTTCTGAAATGTCTAATCTGCAATTAATCCCAAACAATTTTTATCCTATACTGCAGTTTTTATCTTTAGAAATTCAGTTTGGACCTTTTCATATGTTCCATGTCTCTACCTATTGTTTTGAACAATAATTATTTTAATGTCCTTATCTGTTAATTCTAGCATCTGTATCAGTTTGGAGTCAGTGTCAATGGATTGGTTTAATTCCCCATTATGGGTTGTATTTTCTTGCTGCTTTTTGCATGCCTCATGATTTTTTTAGTGAACTCTAGCCATTTTAATAGTACCTTGTTAGATGTTAGATTTTTTTTATATTCTTATAAATGTGCTTGAGCTTTCTTCTGCAAAGAAGTTGGATTTTGGGGATAGTTTGCTCCTTTCAGGTTTTCTTTTAAGATCTATTAGTCAGAACCAGAGAAGTGCTACTCAGGACAAATCATCCCCTACAGTGAGGCAAGACCCATCTATGTGCTTTGAATTATGAGGTTTTTAGGCCTGGATGCGGGAACACTCACTATACCCATCCCTATGCAGGCACTAGGCAATGATATCTCTAATGCTTTTGGGTTGGTTTTTTTTTAACCAACCTCGTTTACCTGCATGCAATGATCAAAATCAATGATCGCTATGCAGCTGAATATGCGATTATCTTTCTCATATCTCATCAATCTGAGAGCCTCAAAAACAACAAAATCTCTAAAATTACACCCAAACCTTTCATTTTTCCGAGGCCTGATCTCTCTCTCAAATTGAAGTCTCCATTTTCCACTAAATTCTATCTGGATCAACCACCAACATTTTAAATACAATATATCCAAAGCAGAAGTTTACTATCTTCCTCCAGCAGCTCTTAGTTCTAACCTTCATAACCCTATGGCTCCCACTAATTCATTTAATATTGGTATGCGCTTCAAGTAGACCTCAATCCTGTAGTCACCTGTGACATTTAGTATCATTTCAAGGGGACACCAAACCCTGTAGATTCACGACTGACATTGCCTTATTTCTCACATTCCAAATGTCTCATATATCCTTCATTTATTTTCTGTTCTTAGAGAATGTTCTATTCTCTTTCACCACTGAGGTTTGGCTTCCTAAATGGCCTTTCTGACAATATCACCTTGCACATTTTTAAAGAATAATGTCCTAAAAGCTTTACTTTAATTATGTCACTGTCCTTGTTCAAATCTTCAGTAATTCTCAATTTCCTACTATGAAAAAGTAAAAATTAAAAAATAAGCCCTGTGACACTCAAGCCCTCACAATCTATCAACCTTCCCATGCATATTCTCTGCCACTATCCTGTACAGAATCTGTGCTTCAGTCAAACTTTCTGTCAATCCTATTTCTTATACTGTTCTCTGTGCCTAGAAGGTCTTCCCTCTCCACCACAACTATCAAAATTATGCATATCCTGAATGGGAGTGTGACCAGTATAACCTATCTGGAAATAATTGTCAACAGGCTATAAAATTTCACATACATGTTAATTCAGAAATTTTACGTTGAATTTTATCCTACAGAAATTATGGATATGAACAAAAAGTTGGCTAAAACAGTGTTTACATTACCACCATTTATAATGGGAAAAATTGGAAACAACCCAAATGTTCAATAATAGGGCATTTAATAATAAAATATGCAGTCATTTGAAAATGTAGAGAGCATCTGTCAATGTAGAAATATGCTCTCTACATATTAAAAATAACACAGGGATATAATGTAATCCTAATTTTATTTTTCAAATGTAATGATAGATTGAAAGTATCTAGGTAACTAGGCAGAAAGAATACAAAGAATATAACTAAACTCTCAAGAGCATTGTTTCTATGGGGTTGAATAACAGTTGTTCTTAATTATTTGTATTGGCTTGATTTGCTGTAATAAATACATATTATTTTTATGACTTGCAAAACACTTAGCTATTATTTAAGAAACAGCTCTCAAACAATCTCCTTTCAGGATATCCGCACAGTCACTTATCACTATGTCATATATCATAGACATCTTATAGGGTCTTATATCATAGACATCTATGTGTCTCTATTTCCTCTACACAATCCTCATCTACTTGATATAGCAGAGAATATGTCCTCAAAATGGCTCCCCATCATCACCCAGACCCAGGCTGTATGTTCACTAAGGATCACTAACCAGGGTGAATGGTAGGCAGTAGTGAGGGACACAAAGGCTGCAGATAAAAAGACAATGGCCAATGGCTGATGCACATGTTATATTAAGTTTATTCTTGGGTTTTCAACCCACTTCCCACTCCCTCTGGGAAAAACTTTTATATTTATTCTATCTTTCAAATTTTAATTAATTCTACCTTTTAAAACTTTTTATATTATTCCCACCACAAAAAACATCATGTCTGACATTTCAGTTCTCTCTTTCCAAAGGAAAAAGTCATGGGATATTTAAGGATTGTTTGAAATTTTAAAACCTTGTTAACCGACAATACTGACAATATAATCTGTGGCTGGTATCACCATAAACTCTCCCCTGGAAGACTGTTTCCACACCTTCAAAACACTCCACAGCCCCACTGCCTGGCAGACTATAGGGACGTGAGGAGCCGAGATCGGTCTGGTAAACTTTCCCCAGGAGAATCATTACTAACTGACATGCAGCCTGCAGGAAAACAACTAGCGTGGAAACTCTTATCCATTATGGGGACCTCATCTCAGAAGTAAGAGTTAAACACAGGGTTCTGTAGTTCTATTCCTGAAGGGATTAGGGCTAACACATGCCAAGACGTATACAAACTCAAATCAAAATCTGACAATAAGATTGTCCATGGTGGAGTCTTCTTCCTGAAAGATCCGTGGTCGGAAGTGCTTTTCCTGAAATACTTGAAAATGTAGCTAAACTCCTGCACAATTTACTGCTAACGAGGTTGTCTATGGTGATGAAGTGTTCCTCCATGCCTCTGCTTAGAACTCTGTCTGCATAACCAGTACAGTCTTAAGCCAGGGTTCTCAATTTTTGGTGACAATGAGATTTACCTGGGGAGTATATTATCTAACGTTGTGAAACATGTCATCTCAAAACTTAGTGGGACAAGAATTCAGAGAAGCATGGCTGGCAGTTCCGGCTGGGACTCTCTCAAAGGGTTGTCGAAGACACCCACAGGGGCTGCAGTCATTGGAAGGCAAGACTGGAGACTCTGAAGATCAACTTTGAAGTTGGCTCACTCACGTGACTGACAAGTTAATTAGTAATAGTGTTGTAGAGAAGCCCAAGTTCCTCTCCCAATGGCTGCTGGGCATCCACACAGCCATGGGGCTAGCTTCCAAGAGAGAGGCAGGTGAGACCAAGCAGAAGCCACAATGCCTTTTACAACCTGCCCTTAGAAGTCACCCACCTCAGCTGTGCTATTTTCTTTTGGTCATATGGGGCAGCCTGATCCAACGTGGGAGACTACACAAAGCCATGTGAACAGGTGAGATGAGGCTCCTGGGGACAGGCAATCTTGGGGTCTGGCCACCACAGTCCCCCCTCTAGCCCCCAGTCCTGGCCAGATACTGTAATGGGATGAGAATTGGAGTCCCAGGGCGGGGATGGGTTGTTCTATACACAAGGGAATACAATTGTTGTGGCCATAGAGTAGCCTGAGACAGAGTAATCTCCAAAAATGTCCACAACTGTATATCCCACCCCACAGGCTCTTCTTATGACGGGTACTCCTCCCCAGGACATGAAAGCTAAGTTTTCTTCCTTTGGCTTGGTGCAGGGGAGGATGACCCCAACCAATGGACTAGGAGGTCTGATCAAAGTGGTGTTATTACATTTCTGAGGCTGAATATAGTAAGGATACAGCTTCCACCTAGTGCACTCCCCCACCCCTGAGTCAACTACCTCCCTTGAGACATAGCCACCATATTGTGAGGAAGCCCAGGCCACATACAGAGGTCCTATATGGGTGTCATCCAGGCCCTCAGCAGACAATCTGCATCAGCACGGGACATGGGGGTGAACAGCCTCGGGTGCTTCCTGCCCCAACCTGAGTCTTCCCACTGAGGCCCCAGACATCGAGAAGAGGAGACCAGCCATGTGCACTGTGCTCTCGGGAACAACTGAACCACAAAAATTATAAAAGATATATACTTAATGATGGTTGTGTTAAGCCATGAAAAGGTAATTATTTTTAATTTATTTTAATTTTTATTATTCTCAACCAGCATATAGTACATCATTAGTTTTTGATGTAGTGTTCAACGATTCATTAGTTGCATATAAAACACCCAGTGCTCATTACAGCATGTGCCCTCCTTAATACCCATCACCTGGTTACCTCCTCCTCCCACCCCCTCCCTCTGAAACCCTCAGTTTGTTTCCTAGTGTCCATAGTCTCTCACGGTTTCTCTCCCTCTCTGATTTCTTCCTATTCAGTTTTCCATCCTTTCCCGTGGTCCTCAGGGCTATTCCTTATTTCCACAGATGGGTGAAACCATATGATAATTGTCTTTCTCTGCTTGACTTATTTCACTTAGCATGATCTCCTCCAGTTCCATCGGAGTCGATGCAAATGGTGGGTATTCATCCTTTCTGATGGCTGAGTAATATTCCATTGTATATATGACCACATCTTCTTTATCCATTCTTCTGTTGAAGGGCATCTCAGCTCTCTTCCACAGTTTAGCTATTGTGGACATTGCTGCTATGAACTTGAGGCAGGGTCCCCTTCTTTTCACTACATCTGTATTTTTGGGGTAAATACCTAGTAGTGCAATTGTTGGGTCATAGGGTAGCTCTATTTTTAACATCTTGAGGAACATCCACACTGTTTTCCAGAGTGGCTGTATCAGCTTGCATTCCCACCAATAGCATAAGAGGGTTCCCCTTTCTCTGCATCCTCACCAACATTTATTGTTTCCTGACTTGTTCATTTTTGCTATTCTCACTGGTATAAGGTGGTATCTCATTGTGGTTTTGATTTGTATTTCCCTGTTGGCTAGTGATGTTGAACATTTTTTCATGTGTCTGTTAGCCATTTGTATGTCTTCTTTGGAGAAGTGTCTGTTCATGTCTTCTGCCCGTTTTTTGACTTGATTATTTGTTGTTTGGGTGTTGAGTTTGATAAGATCTTTATAAATCTCGGATACCAGCCCTTTATCTGATATGTCCTTTGCAAATATCTTCTCACATTCTGTGGGTTGCCTCTTAGTTTTGTTGACTGTCTCCTTTGCTGTGCAAAAGCTTTTATCTTGATGGAGTCCCAAAAGTTTTTGCTTTTGTTTTTTTCTTTTGCCTTTAGAGATGTGTCTTGAAAGAAGTTGCTGTGGCCAGTGTCAAAGAGGTTACTGCCTATGTTCTCCTTTAGGAGTTTGATGGATTCCTGTCGATTTTGAGGTCATTTGAGGTAAAAATAGATCACTATTACCATAACCTGAAGTAATACTTGTTATAGCTACAAACCGTCCCCTAGGACCCACTGAATGAGCTCTCCTAGACAGGGAGAAGCTTGGGAAGCATCAATTTACCAAGTGCCCCAGATGTGTCTTATCAGGGATATTAGGAAAATTTTGATGGTGTATCTTCCCACTTCACGAGTCTCAATGGGATAACCTACTTGGTTTTTATCTTTGACTGTCTGTGTGTTTCATCTACTTACTGAAAACTACAACTGAATTAGAAATCGAATCTAAAACTGTTTCTGGATGAGATGCTTTTGTATTTTTAACTCTCAGTTTTTATATTAAATCATCAGAAGGTTGTGCTTGAAGAAGAAATGTGAAAAATATAACATGAAAGTTATAGAATCCTCTCTTACATCTTTAACTATAGGACAGCTATTCAACTAACAGGAAAACCTAAGGATAGAGGCAACAATTACCATTTTGGGGGGTCAACTCTAAATGTACTGAGATGGTATGGAATCTCCAGGTTATGTTAAGTGGGGAAAAAATCAAGGTGCATAACATTATCTATATATTTTTTAAAGTGGTGAATGCATAGAACTACCTCTATAAAGATACACACAAAACTGGTAATCATGTCTGTCTTTGGAAAGGAGAACTGGGTGGCTGGGGTGGGCATAAGAGAAAGACTTATTTTTTCACTGAATATCTTTTGTATTCTTTTAATTTGGATTGGGATCATGTAATACTCTACAAGAATAAATTTTAAAAATTTAAATAGGTTTTCTCTTTGAGGGTTTTTTTCTTGGGAGTTATTCCAGACATGGATGGTATGACCCCATATCATTACTGGTTATAGTTAATTCTTCGGGGTGGGGGAGGGCTTAGCAATAAAATAGAACCTGATATCCTTGAGGACAAGTGATCTTGATAGATTAAAATCTAGCCAAGTTGATAGTGTTGATACAGTTGATAGCCTCATCCCCATTTCTTATTGGATCTCCCATCCTTCCTCCACCTCTGATACAGTGCAGCCTTTAAACTCTGGACAAGTGGGTTGCTTATGTTGGACCCCTTGCTCAGAGAACCTTGCTCTGGCCCTTCTGTGGCCTTGTCTATCACACTCACTAAAGAGCTGCAGCCATGGGAACGCATCACCCAGAGCCTTAGGATCCAAAACTTGTTTTTGTGTAAGAATATGCCAGGAGCTATTTTATTTAAAGCAATTCAGCCATCTTGTCCTCAACAACAACTCAGCCATCTTGTCCTCTGAAGACATGACAGAAAACAACAGTGACTTCTGTATTGTTGTTCTCCCACATACTCTGTTTACTAAAGTATATTAGGCTTAAGCATAGAAAAGTCAATACTGTGTATTTGTAAGATTTTAATGTCTTTTTCATAATGATAGAAAATATTACATAAAAAGAAGCAAATTTCAAAACATTTTTAAAGAATGTTAAACTCGTTAAATTTATCCGTGGGAGTTACTTGGCGTGACTCTTGTGTTCAAAGATCATTCATAGTAAAGGCGTAACATTCTGACACCACTGGAAATTGTCAGGTTGGATTCTAATAGAAAGAAAATTAGAACTAAAGAATTGATAAAAGGTGAAGTTAATAATTTAGGACATATTGCTTTTTAAGCTTCTTATGTAGAATTTGATGTTTAAGAAATGGGAGAGTAAACAGTAAATCATAGAGAAATGTATCATAGTTGGAAATGAAAGGAGATTAAAAGGGTATTTATATAATTTTTTTAAGTAGGCTCCGTGCTCTGTGCAGAGCCCAGCGCAGGACTTGAACCCACCACCCCAAGATCGAGACCTGATCTGAGGCGGGTCAAGAGTCGACCACCCAACAGACTAAATAACCCAGGCACCTCAAAAGAGGATTTATATATTAAAACTATATATAGTTTACATTTTTAAAGGCATTTTCATTTGTATGCTAGCAT
>NW_024426663.1:75175913-75210258 GCF_017311325.1 Ursus maritimus | reverse complement strand
GCTAGAAAGAAAACTCTTTTACTAGGAAAAATATCCATAAGGACACACATGCTAATGTGGAAATTCTCATTATTTTGCATAACATCAGAGCTTGTAAATTTCTAGAGATCTCTTGGAGGTGGAGACCAGGGATCCATCATACATGCACTAAAAATGGGGAGAAGGGAAGGCCCTGTTTGACCACACAAAGTTTTGGAAGGGCTGACATTTAGACATGGCACTTGAAACGCAAGGAGGGCTAAGCCAGTAGGCACTGGAAGATACAAAGAAATGACTGGTGTGGAGTGCCAGCCTCCCCTGTCCCTCGGCAAAAAATAAGTAAATGAATGAATGAATGAATGAACGAACAGACCAAACTAGAAAGATCTGAAACCTTTCTGCTGAACCTGGTATCACTTTCTGTAAAGATCTCCAAGAAATCTAAGATGTAAAATCCTTGCTTTTGGACTAAACAAATGATCAGAGAACGTGTGGAATTGTGATCTATGGGAAGAACATGCTGATGGGGCTCTAAGATTCCACGAGACACAGTGATTCAGAGCCTATCACCAGAAGCAGGGCCCCTCTCAAGAGTAGTGACACAATATGTCACCCTGTCCCATCTATTTATTGACAGTAATTGCTGAACATTTCCCTCAACTGGGTTTTTGTCTTATGAAAGGGAACAATTCTTAAGTGCCTAAGAAAACTGGCAATGGTAAAGACTTTTGTCAAAGAAATTATTTTCATGTCAGTGCTTAAAATGTCTCTTTCTCCACATTGCGTTGTGAGCAAATGAAACATCTAAGAAACTGGAACCACTCCGAGCTCTGTTTTTGTTTTTGTTTTCTCCTCCTAATTCTCAAGCACACAGTACACAGAGCTGGCCAATGGGTGATTCTCACCACTTCCACCCAACCAGCGACCCAGATCACATCCCATGACTTGTACGCATTCTTGGACATGCTCACTCATGCATGCAGGTGAGAAGCAGACATTATTGAAAGCTTCGAGAAAAGGAAGGGATGAGAACACAGCAAGAGAAACAGCTTAAGGTAAAATATGAGACATAGCAGTTTCTGGTCTTGCCTGGGCCCCTTTTACCAGAGCACTCATGAGGTTCCTTGCAATGTGTTTCTGATCTGTATTTCAGTTCTCTCTCCCTGGTCCCATCTCAAATTTCTTGTCTCCTACCATCCAAAAATTTATGTCCCTTGATGCAAAATAATAGTTCAGTTCTTTGTTGTCTCTCTAAAATTCATACCTTGGGGCCTTGTCTTCCATCCCCAAGCCCTTAGCAAAGCACTGAATACATAAATACAATTCATTTTGTAAAAGAAACTGGCACCCTTTAATAAAATGGTCATATTTCTTTACTTCTCAACATGACACACTTAATAAAAAGCCAGCACATAAAAGGCACTGTTAGTGACTCTTCAGACCTCCGCAGACGATGGGAACTTTCTGTTCAGGATTCCCTGGATTCTGCGGGGCCCCCCTCTGTGGGCACACCTGCCTTACTGACCTGCCTACCGGCACAAGCTTCACCCCCCAGGGGTCCAAATCTCTGGAGACACACTGCCCAGAAGTAGCAGGAATTCACTCCTAGTGATCTCTTCTGCTGTCAGGACCCTAGCCCTGGGATCCCCCCAGAAATAAAGCCCTCTTCCTCCCAGCCATTTCTGAAACCCGCTATCTCAAGTACCCACAAACACACCATGTGGTCTCTGCCTCTTGCCTCTGGACCACTGAAGCTGGGCTGTCTTCCGAATCTCTGTCTCCCCTAAACGTTCAAATACTGGTGCTCCTATTGGTACCAAAGCCAGAGAACCCCACCCTTGGGGCTCATGGAAACTCCACATTGGGGACCAGTCAATTCCAGGGTTCAGAACTATACAAAGTACACACAAATCCCATTTTTCAAGGGGTAAAGGGAGATGGTGCTGAGATCGTCCTTTATGTCCATGTTCTTTCTTCCTTCTGATTTCATGGAGGCTTGAGTCCATGGATTTCCTTTAGGCCTGGGAGAACTTTTCCTACTATATTCTGAGAGATGAGACCACTGCTCAGCACTCCAGGGCTGAGAGTTCCAAAATTCTCTTTAAACTAGAGTCCAGACTCTCACTCACCAGAAGGCACAATAATAACAACAACTGGCATTTTAAGGAATGCTTCCCATGAGCTAGGCAAAGGGTTAAGCACCCCCATTGACATTGTCTCATTTAATTATCCTTAAAGACCAATGCTAGTGGTATATTTACCACGTCCATTCTACAGATGACGAATCTTAAGTTTCAGAGAGGTTAAACAACATTCCCAAGATCACAGAACTAAGGTACCAAAGTCAAGTCTGAATAGTCTTCACCACTAGGCTATACTGCCACTGAAATCATTCATTAACAAGCCCTCTGAAACTAGCCCTAATATGTTCCCTGAGCTTCCTACACATACATGCATTGGGCCATGCATGTATAAGCCAGGCTCAGATGCTCCGCGTGCCCCACCCCAAGGCAAGAGGCCAGCAGATGAAATATTGTGGCCCAATCCCAAGAAGCTCTTCAGGAACTACTAAACAGAGCTGGAAACTCCCCTCGGAAACAGCTCCCAGGGAAAGACTCAACTGAGGCTCCACGAGTTGCTTTGCCACTCGGAGTAGACACAGATTGCCCAGTGAAGTCCCTGAAGTCAAGGTCAACCCTCGGAGTCACTGCCTATTAACTACAGTCTTCATCTTCACTTCCCCCTGAGAAGCCCTCAAGCTCTCAAAATACCCAGTCTTGGCTTCTGACCAGCTCACTGAATTAACTAAGGCTCCAGAGTCTTCTCCCGTATTACTTGACAGTTTAGTGGGAGTCCCCAGGTTTACCATGCTAATTTTTAAATCTCTAGTCAGAGTAACCAAGGCAACTGAGACATGTGACCTAGCACTGGAACATATTGGCCAGCCTTGGGGGGCCTCCTACAGGATCACTTTAAAATTCTTAGATATGTTACAGCTACTTGGAGCACCCACAGTAGGAGCCCCAGAATCTGTGTCCCCCGACCCTGACTCCACTCAGGCTTGAGCTCCCCAGGGAGCCCACACACACTTAAGAAACCTGCAGGAACACAAGTCCTACTGTTGGAGCTTTTGGCTGAATGTTCTAAGCTGAATTTCTGTTCCAATATATATTCCATCTTATACCCCTGCTTCGAAAGGAGCTGCTCCTGAGCTCTGCTTCATACTCAAACCTCTGGTGGACACGCTATAAACACGATCCTGACCTCTGGTTTGGCCTGCTCCATGGATGCCCCAAATACTAGCATATTCTTCTCCCACTTTTATTTTCCATGAGGCCTTGACAAGGCACCTTGATAGGAAACACAAACCAAGAAACATGGGTGGTAATTCCAAGTGCGTCACTAACTAGCCGATGCTCTGAACGTTGCTGAGCTGTGGTCTCACCTCTGGGATGAGCAGTCTGAGTGATTGCCAAGCTTCCTTAGGCTCTAACCTTCCAGATTTTCCACTCCAATGTTTCACTGCCATTCAAAGTACACTGCCGTGTGTTCCCGCCAACAGTGAATTTTTTTTTTTTTTTTTTTTTTGCCTATGTAGCTAGCCTAACAAGGCCAAATTTTGCCAATGACACTTAAATGCGTCCCTCTGCCTCCTTTGTTTCAACTTCCATCCATGACACTTTTACTTGTGCGTCAACTTCTCCAGCATTCTTGCGAATCTAGCCCTCCTACTTTTCTCCCTTCCCAATCCTCAATATACAATTACACAACAGCAATCAACTCTTTCATGTGCTTTTGGAAGTTTTTCATTCTCGTGAGAGGCTCCCGATTGCCTCCTGCATTGATTTTATACTCTTGATAGAGGGTTTTCAACCGACCCCCTAAGCATACTCATCTGACGTTACCTCCAGGCTCCTACCATTTTAAATTTGTAGAAAGAAACCAAGAATGATAAGCAACCTAGAAATAACAGCTGCTGTTTCTTTCAGATGCCTAAACTCGGAAAAGGTCATAGAAAGTTAGTGGCTGCTTATTAACACCTAATAGCTTCTGTTATTCCCATAGGCAGAAACAAACAAACAAAAAAAAGCAATTGCAATTTGACAGTGACATAAACACCTGTCTGGCTAATGAATTCCTTGCCAAGTATGTGTTCCAAAAGAGAAAGCAATGTCACCTTTAACATAAGTGATTTTTTCCTAGAATGCTGGAGTTACACCAGGGGAAAGTCAGATCTGTGAATAGCATAAATGAGAAATTATTGGAGCTATGTCTCTGGGAACATTAAAGTGGGAATTATCATGTCATTGTGGTTCACCATATGTGTTTCCCATCTTTTTCATGAACAAACATGGTGCCAATACCCATTAAACCTGCACAAGAATCCTCAGGTCCACTAATTCATGCATTTCCATCAAGGCCCAATAAAGTGCTCTCTTTGCTAATCCTAGGAGCAGAGCCACCCCAATAACACAGAAGTACATCTTTAAGACTGAAATCACCAGGCTGTCCAAATTGCCAAATATCACCACTAAGAAAACAGACTTCCCCAAAGCTGATGTCTGCTAAGTATCTCGTAGGTTGAGACTCTGTCATGATACACCACAGAATGAATTTCAAGAAACACTTTCAAACACCGTATCTCACAACCCCGGTGCAGCAGCTCTTTCTGCCCATGGGGTCCTGTCCCCGTGCTTTAATAAACTACCATTTTGCATCAACCAATCAAACAATAAAACACCATATCTAACTAAAACCCCAATGCCCATTAATTGGGATCTAGCATCAGGGCTACAATATCCTTGGCTTAGGGAAGGTGATAGGGACCTAGAGGGTCATATAACTGAGCAGTTAAAAATGCAACAGTTAATAGAAAGCCAACCAACACTAAAAACAAAAACCAACAACAACAACAACAACAAAAACCCAAAGACAACCAAGACTTAAAGATCTAAGACTTCAGGGGCGCCTGGGTGGCTCAGTCGTTAAGTGTCTGCCTTTGGCTCAGGGCATGATCCCAGGACCCTGGGATCGAGCCCTGCATCGGGCTCCCTGCTCCGCTGGGAAGCCTGCTTCTTCCTCTCCCACTCCCCCTGCTTGTGTTCCCTCTCTCGCTGTCTCTTTCTGTCAAATAAATAAATAAAATCTTTAAAAAAAAAAAGATCTAAGACTTCAGCATCTGTGTAGGGAAGATGCTACTCTGTGAACCCCATATAGGCTGAAATTCTAGCCCCACAGAAGCAGTCTGTGAACAAGAGGTCTGAAGTACCCATGTAAGATCAGAGATTAGTTTCCCACATCACCAGCCTGGACTTCTATGAATTGCAAAGGAAATCATACAAGCTTATCAAATTATTCTTAGTATTTCAAAAATACCCGTGGAAATTATACATACAACCATGGTAAAATGACACCAACCAATCTGAGTTTCTTTTCCCTTGTTATTGCTAATGTGACGGGCTAGAATATCAGGTCAACAAGAGAACAATGATAATGTCAAGATAGGATGAATCCTGTATTCCATAGATCAGCTTGGCAGATGAAGTATTTCAAAACAAGGAGTCATGGAGAAAACATCGTAAGTGAGTAAAACGTAACTGGCTCCATCTTTGTCCCAGCCTCACCACCCTGGGAGCTGGGAATTGGAGAGGCTGATCGACCACAGGGTATCCCTCCGCTCTCCATCTTCCGGGCCATTGTCCTCCCCAAACACCCACCCATGGATATGCATGCGAAACTCACACATGAGATAAAATGGCAGGATCCTGGAAATAACCAGATCACAACTGAAGACACTAGTTTTTGCCTGCTTTCCCCCCTCTCCCAAACTGCCCACAGGCCAAAAGGCTGCAGAGAGAGGATGCTCCTGAAAGTTTCAGTGAGAGCCTTGACTGTGCTCAAACCACTGCATTCTGGATGCCCCTTTGCCATGGACAGACCTCCAAGGGTAGGTCCACCTCTGAAGGGAATGTGATGGGTGACTTGGAACAGTAGAGATGAAAAATAGATACCCCTTCTGAAAATGAAATCTGCATTGGTGGGCCAAGATGGGACTACGCTAGCATCAGATTTGTCCTCTTACAAGCTCATAGTAGAGCAAGCCTTCAGAAATTTGAGACCTCCGACCTAACTCTACATTGTTGTATTTTGAAGAGCTGTTATTTTCAATGTTGAACATCTTTCCATGTAGGTAGACCAGCCATTGGAATTTTGGGGCATTTTTACACAAACATTATTGATGGGGATCTCTGGAGAATATTTCATTTTCTTTTCACTTTGCAAAAATATGAAGACCTAACTCTAAATGTTTCTCAGCTTGGTAAGCAGTGCATCGCCTGCTGACTCCCCGAGAGCGTGTTATTCAAGGGAAAGAAGAGAGCCACTGAAAGATTCTCTAATCACCCGGCCTAATTACAAAGAGGAGTAAATCACTCAACATTGTGTCTTAAATATAATAAAAAGAATAATGTAGCAATCCAACAGGAAGCTGCTCCATCAGCAGGATAATGACATATTAGTTTACGTGCAGAAAATGCACCTCGTCATTATCCTGATCACCCTTATGTATTATTTACAGGTCATATTAAGTGCTCGGGGGAGTTTCACAGGACACACACACTATTCAGGTGCCCATGCTGTCCTTACTCAGCTAATACTGGCCAAAGAATCATGGGACTTAAGAAAAATACCTATTGAATTTAGTTGAACCTGGTACATTTGTCATCCTCAAGAACAGGATGCTGTTTAGAACACAAAGCCCTTTTCAAACAAGACTAGACCTCCCCCACCTTGGAGACATAAGAGTCAAGTTCTTCTGGCTTCAGATTCCGTTACCTCCAAGGGAAGTCCCCCTATTTATACAACACTGACCCATGGTCTAACCTCCACCCCTGCCTGAGCCCAACAACCCTCATGAGCACCCCCAGCCCCTTCCCCAGTTATGCCAGAACTTCTCTGCACAGTTTCTGCCTCCTCGAAACAGTGGCAGTTGTCAAAACTACCTCCCATCCAATGGACAGTTTGACCCAACTGATTAAAGCCCAGAGTTAATGACGCCAAGGTCAAAAGTCTTATTTGAACCCTGCCATGCTAATTGCCTCCTCTCAACTCCAGCCACCGGCCTAGCAAACTCATGAAAATGATTGTGGGTGGCGTGGGTAGAAAGGTAAAGTACCCTCAGAGCCAATCTGCGACCCATCTTCATCTAAGGTAGTGTTAAAAGTATAAAAGACACTCTTTTCAAGAGGAAACTTCCTCTGCTTTGTAATTCTGTCCCTGGATAGCAGCAAATAATATTCAAGGGAGCCATATTAGCACCAAACCCCAGCCTCTATCTTCTCCAAATCCTTGTAGGGCGTCTCCTGAAAGATCCATCCTTCAGGTTCAGGCAGCCCCAATCCTGGGTCCAACTGCCAAATAGGGCCAACCAAGAAGGGTTTGATCTGTTACTAGTAGTCCCAATCAAGATAGCTGGGCTTTTGTTCAGACTGCCAAGGGGACGCTCCAGCCTAGGCACAGCAGGGTCAAGCCCACGCCTTCCTTTGACCCCTCGGCCAAGCTCTGCTTAGCCCCTGATCCTGGCAGGCCACAGACACCGCCCCTTCCTCTGAGCAGACTGCTGCCCTGTCTAGAGCCTGAGCCCAACCTGGGCCAAGTCCATATGGCTGGGTCTGGATACTGTGCCTCTGTGGTCTTCCAGAACATTCTCCTAGGACAGGGTGCCACTCTCCAAGCTGAAGGCTCTCCTGCTGCCTGGGAGCAGAAACCACAGGTGCCTGGGGTCCTGGTTTGCAACCACCCCTGCATCCCCCACACCCCCCGGTATCCCATTCCCCATTGTGTATCTGGGGCTGCCTGAGTCTAGGGCTCTGTAACTGGACCCCTGCCTTCTCCCATGGCCCTCCCATGCCCTGACTTGCCAAGAACCCACTTGCCTCACACCTGAGTTACAACAGAAGGGCTAATACTACCAACTTCACTTTGCCAAACTGTAGAATTGGAGAGCAGCTGAATAAGCACATGTGTTAAAATGGTAATGAGGGGATGTTTGAAAGGGAAGTATACGGGAACAGTTGGCGGAATATTCCTTTCCATGAGGGTAAACCGTTGTCATCCTGATGCCTGATTTTACTTTCTAAACCACCTCACTTTTCTGTACTATGTGTTCTAGGGCCTAATGATTTCTTTTCAAGTTACCTTAATGCAAATGGCGCTGTGAACCACTTAATTTAGACCTGATAGAACACGGGCCCATGAGGAACCGTTCTCAGAGGACACAGGGTAAAAAGCAGTCTTGACAGCGTTTTGGGTCTGTTCAGTGGAAATCAGAATCTACGAAATGATGTTCTCGTCCTATGCCTGGGTCGTGCCAAAGCCCCAGGGCTGGCTGGACCTTACCACTTGCCACCTATCTCCCATGATCGTCCTGACATTCCTCCAGCCTGGACCCCTCTCTCCTCAGGACCACTGTGCAGGTCAGCGAATGCTCCATTTGCCCACTTCCCATCCTGGATGAAAGCAAGAACCATCACCAGACACTGCACCCGTCCACAGTAAGCCCTGAATTTCCTTGATTCCTACACTCAGGGGAAGATTATAAAGGACTCCATTTATTTCCAAAGACAAGCTTTTGGTCTGTGATGCTTTTTTGATGACAGACCCAGAGCTAGTACAGATTACCTTAAGGAAAAGATTCAATAGATGATCAATAAAGATAATTTTTCACAGGCCGGGGAGAAAAATGGCTCCATTCATTCCCAGATGAAACCACTCCACTTTTACAGAGCACCTCACCATGAAAGCATGTTGGAAGTATCATTGGGTCATTTCATTTTCACCCAACGTGCACACCATAACTAGGTCAATCAATATGGTGCCATCTACTCAACAGATGAGGAAATAGTTGAGGCTCGGGGGAGTCCATTCAGTTTGCTCATGCTCACACAGCTGATGAGTTGATAGAGCCAGGTCTAGAAACCAGGTCTCTGCTTAATAAGGAGGAAGAAAAGTCTTGGAAGTAAACCATAAGACAGGCAGCAAAGAATGAAAAGCGGGGCACCTGGGTGGCTCAGTCGGTTGGCTGTCCAATGCTTGGTTTTGGCTCAGGTCATGATCTTGGGGCTGTGAGACTGATCCCCGCATTGGGCTCTGTGCTGAGTGCGGAAGTTGCTTGGGATTTTCTCTCTCCCTCTCCCTCTGCCCCTCCCCCCACCCCAGCTTGCGCTCTCTCTTTAAAAAAAAAGTGGGGGGGGAATGGAAAGCACTATTCATGTAGGCATTTGAGTATACTTCTGGGCAGTTCTGGGCCGGGATGTTGGGAGGTCTAGCAAGGCCTGGGCCATTTCCATACCTATATTTTAATGATGTGGTCGATTATACACTTATACATACACACATACACATATGTATATTTTTGATACACGGATACAACATACAACTGAGTTTCATTTGGTTATAAATTTGGTGTGGGGGCGCCTGGGTGGCTCAGCCGTTAAGCGTCTGCCTTCAGCTCAGGTCATGATCCCAGCCCCGCATCGGGCTCCCTGCTCGGCAGGAAGTCTGCTTCTCCCTCTCACACTCCCCTTGCTTGTGTTCCTTCTCTAGCTGTCTCTCTCTCTCTCTCTGTCAAATAAATAAATAAATAAATCTAAAAAAAAAATTGGGGTGTGCCCGAAAGTGCTGCAGGCAAGTTCCCGTGCCCCCCCCCAGCCCATCACCACACTCCCACTGCTTAATCAACACTCGCCTTGACAGGAAACAACAAATGTTGGAGAGGATGTGGAGAAAGGGGATCCCTCTTACACTGTTGGTGGGAATGCAAGTAGTTACAGCCACTTTGGAAAACAGTGTGGAGGTCCCTTAAAAAGTTAAAAATTGAGCTACCCTATGATCCAGCCATTGCACTACTGGGTATTTACCCCAAAGATACAGACGTAGTGAAGAGAAGGGCCATATGCACCCCAATGTTCATAGCAGCATTGTCCACAATAGCTAAATTCTGGAAGGAGCCGAGATGCCCTTCAACAGACGAATGGATAAAGAAGAAGTGGTCCATATATACAATGGAATATTACTCAGCCATCAGAAAGAACGATTACTCAACATTTGCAGCAACATGGACGGGACCGGAGGAGATAATGCTAAGTGAAATAAGTCAAGCAGAGAAAGACAATTATCATATGGTTTCACTCATCTATGGAACATAAAAAGTAGGAAGATCGGTAAGAGAAGAAAAGGAAGAACAAAGGGGGGTAAACAGAAGGGGGAATGAACCATGAGAGACTATGGACTCTGGGAAACAAACTGAGGGCTTCAGAGGGGAGGGGGGGTGGGGGAATGGGATAGACTGGTGATGGGTAGTAAGGAGGGCACATATTGCATGGAGCACTGGGTGTTATATGCAACTAATGAATCATGGAACATTGCATCAAAAACTGGGGATGTACTGTATGGTGACTAATACAACAAAATAAAAATTATTAAAAAACAAAACAAAACAACCCTCGCCTTGAGATCTTCTTTATGTCATTTTCATGAAGAACCGAACCACAGCTTTCTGTCCAGCCCCACTTTTAAAAGGTGGTCAATTTCAGCCTTTCCCATCCGTGGAGGAGGGAAGGAGTGGCTTTATTTCTAACCATTTGCTTTCCTGCTCAGGGAACGCAAAACCAGGAGTGCAGACACGTGGGCACCCCCGGGGCTTTGGGGAGACTCTGCAAGCTGCAGCGGGATCTCAGTCAAAGAGCCACTGGGCCTGGGATGCACCCTTGCTGAGCCACGTCACACGGGCGCAGCTGGACCCTTGGAAGCTGGGCCTGGGCCCGGAGGTGCCCAGCCACCTGCCGGCTCCTGGCCGGCCCTCGCAACTTTCATTTACTGTTTGGGACAATTCTCCGCAGGGCTCAGGAAAGCGCATGCTGCTGCCGCTCTGGCTCTGCTTCCCCTTCCAAGCCCTAATGAGGTGGGATAATGGATGCAGGAAAGTGTGCAAATGCAAATCAATACGGAGCATATGCTCCAGCTCCCTCGCTTACCTCCGAGCCAGGCTGGAGAGCGAAGGGAACGCTTCAGAAATATTTCTAGACCTGGGCTCCTTACTGTCCCCTGAAGATCACAAACACAGTGATGGCTGCCTGGCCCTTTGCAGCCCTGGCCCAGGGGGCAAACTGCCAATTTGGACCTGCTCCTTAGGAAATGGCTTTACTGCTCATTTGTCTTCATCTGACAACACAAAACACAACCCACAGGGTAGAAGGAGAAAGAGAAATTGGGCACCAGTTTCCCCATTCCACTTCTGCAAAGGCCTCCAGCAGCCCTGGGAGCATGGAGAGGCAGTCCCCGGCCTGAAGCGAAAGGCTGGCCGGCCCTCCCCGGCCAGGTCTCCTGGCCCCTCCGTTTTGGCTCAGGCAGCCCAGGCTCAGGGCCAGACAGAGCTGGGCCTTCTGCCTGAGCCATTACGTCAGTGGACTCAGCGGGCCGCACTGCTGGCCAGGGAGGTCTTCGCTCTGCTTTCCGGAGTCCAGGGGACGGAGAAGCTGGCGTGATACTCCCCTCGCTTGCCAGATCCCCTTTGCAGGGAGCTTGCTACAGGTCCTTGCAGAGCTCATGCGAGGCTCTGAATGAAGAGAGAGGACACCAGCCTTTGGATGGGCTGCCTGCTCAGTGCCTGTCCTCACCCCAACCCGGCATGGTCAGCATCATCCCCATTTTACACAGGAGGAAACCAAGAGTCCCCAGGAGGTCAAGCAAACCCGAGGCCTGCTGATGTCCAAAATCAGTGCTCTTTCCACCAGACATTTCATTTCATCCATGCTGGTTATGGTGGAGACATCCGTCAGCAGAACGCTCAGGAACCAAAAGTCTCCAGGCCACTCGGCAGCAAGGCTGACTGAGCTCCCTGCAACGTGCATCTCTCCTCCTCCCGGATCTCAAGCATATCGAAAGTGATCACGGGGCCTCTGCCAGTCCATCTGTAGGCCCTTATCCCAAAATGGAAATGGCACATGGGCCTGACTTCGACAAGTGTCAAAGTCTTCCAATATGCTGCCAACTCCTGTTCATCCAGAATGCTCAGGAAAGGGGAAGGGGGCACTCACAGTCCAGCCACTTTGGGAGACAGGATTCAAGCCCCATACCCCTTACCTGCTGTGCAGCCATAGCCAACACACCCACACGGGGAAGCTGGGGAGCCTAGAGGGTTTGGCATCACGTCCCCCCAAACCTTCCTGAAATGCAAGGATAATAGTGTCTGCCCTGAAGGGCTCCTGGGAGTATTGAGTGTATTAATCTCTGGAAGCAGGTTGCCTGCAGTTCGTGCCCCCAATCTACCACCAACTAGTTTACTACCCTGGGCATGATACCCACCCACTCCGTGCCTCAGTTTCATCGATTATAAAATGGAATTAAGCACCATGCCTACCACATAAGCTCGTTACGAGGACCCTATGAATTAATGTTTGGAAATGCTTAGAACAGCCCTGGCCTCAGAACAGTGTTCTGTGAATTTAAATTCAGGAAAGAGTGACCACGAAGTGCTCAGTGGCACATAGGAGGCCCTCCATAATGGCAGCTCTATTTATGAGCGACTCGCAAAGATTCTGCACGTCCTATCTTTAACTCCCTGCAGTACCCACCGTTCTGATTGCTAACTGAGCCTTCTGCTGTTCGGATGGTGAGTCAACAGGCATTTCTCCAATGTATGGCGGGCACCCAGACGGTATCATGATTGAGGAGCTCTGGTTCCATGCACTGCTGCACTGGGTCTCATAGTCTCTGAGTCAGCAGGCCTCGCTCACGGGGGTGAGCTGCAGAGAAGTCAGGGACCCTGCTCTGGGGCAGCCATCTGTCCAGCCTGATGTGTGGGGAAGATTCCAGCAACAAGACAGGAAGGCATCCTGGATACTCCTGAGAGGACATCCACTCTACGCTCACTAGTTTGGAACACGGCCCAATGGCCTGGTTGATTCCCCCTCCGGGAGAGGTTCTTTGACCCCTTGATAACTGTAATGACTAGTCAAATTCTCTGATATAATGCCCAGATACACACATGTTTATTTTGCTAAGAATTCACCGTGTGAGCAAAGGTCATGGTCCTGCAGTTCCAGTTTCTGGATATGAAATGATTGGAGACAGAGACCACGGCTCACCAGGAACATTCCAAGACTAAAGGTCAGCCAGCATGTCAGCAAACATGGTTCTGGACAGGTCGGCCCCTAACATCCGTGGGGCCCCAGACAAGAGTCCAAATAGAATCCCACTGTTAAAAAAGTATGTTCTGTCTCCCTACCTTGACAACGACAAGGTGATGAACGAGAGAAGGTGAGATTCACTTAGAATTCTTAGACTCCTGAGTTTTGTGCAGGAATAATGTCAGATGAGGACAGCCATCCATGACTCTTAGCTCCGTCCATATCACAAGGGACCTCACATGCTGCAGTGGGGGCACCATAGACCGAATGTCCAAACTGCACCCACCCTCCCTTCAAATCGCCATCCCTCAGACAGAGCATTACTCTCTCAGGATAGGCCCAGCACGGATACAAGCTAGGTTTATGTAGAAAACTCCAGGAACTTAGAACCCAGAGTATGGCGTGCAAGAAAGCAGCGTGGGCTAAGTGAGAGGAAGTCCCCTTGGTCCTGTAGATTCTTTGTCCTGTGGGGAAGTACATGGCTAGGGGAGTCCAGTTTGGGGGCCTCTGTAGCGCAGGCCCAGGTTCTGAGATTTTGATCTCTCTCATTTAAAATGTTCAGCAACAGGGGGCCTGGCTGGCTCACTCAGTAGAACGTGTGACTCTTGATCTTGGAGCTGTAAGTTCAAGCCCCATATTGGGTATAGAGATTACTCAAAAATAAAATCTTTAAAATGCTCAGTGACTCCACGTGAACCGTATACTATACGACTACACTCTCTACTCCAGACCCACACCACCCTCTTCTCTGCCACTTCTGCGGACCTGGACCCCTGCTGCTTCTCTTCCCAAGTGCCTCCAGCAATCCTGTGCAACTTGGAAGTTCGACATCGCTGGTCCTTGCAAGGTTTTGATTGGCTGAGGCTTCTTAGGTATGATAGTGACATGGTCTGCAGGAAACGTGCTTTAAAGCACCCTGCGATCCCCCATCACATCTGTCTCAGCAGAACATTGCTACAAGGGTCTCTTGTCTCCCTTGTTTCCTATGGTCACCTGGGCTGAGAACCAGGACCCTGGACTTCTGCCCCCAGTTAACCACCAACCAGGTCTAATTACAAGTTGCCCAATTATTTATGGCTATGGCTCTTTTTTCGTTACCGTTGTTTTCTTTTGTGTGTTCCCCAAAAGACAAGTGATGGAGATGCATACGGAAGGTTTTTTACGTTTAGAATAATAAAGTAAAACACTTGTTTCTGGTAAGTTGCACCACGCCATATATTATTCAAGCTGAGACTCTCCCCTGATGACAACTGCATTTCCAGGTCATAAAAACATTCAAGAGAAGCAGTCCCAGCAAGGAATTGTTTGTTTGGTTGTTTTCTTGTCTGAAAGCACTTTCTTCTGCGCTATCTTTTATATCTTGGCAACTTATCCCAGGAATTGCGAATGCTCTGTCTCTCTCTGCGGTTCTCACCTCCTTTCCCCCATCAGAACAACAAAATGATAGACAAGAGGAGCTCTGAGCTCTTTTTGGTCTCAGGACCCCTTTAAACTCCTAAGCATTACAGGGGAGCCCAAAACCTTTGCTAGGTAGACTATATCCATCAATATTTAACATACTAGGATTTAACACAGGGAAGTTTTTTAAATTAGGTCCAGGAAATCCTATGACATGTTAACCTACAAAGCACCTTTTTGGAAAATAACCATCTTCCAAAACAAATTCAAAATTAGTGAGAAATGTCTTTAATTTTACAAATCTCTTTAATGTCTGGATTGTGGGAGACCACCAGAGTCTCACATCTGCTTTCATATTCAATCTATTGTGATACGTTACTTAGGTTGGAGTGTCTGAAGAAGATTCAGCCTCACAGAAATCCATAGTTGGAAAAGGGACAGATGTTTTAATAGCCTTTGCAGAGAATTGCCGATAGACATCCGTGATGTTCTACCGAACTTCACAGGTTGTAGTTCCTTGAAGTTGCAGTACAGAAACCCTACAACAAACGTTTGTATCCTGTGTTACATGAACAGCCACGGGCCCATCTTGCACTTTGTTTTTTTGGGTTTTTTTTGTTTTTGTTTTTTTTTTCAAAGATTTTATTTATTTATTTGACAGAGATAGAGACAGCCAGCAAGAGAGGGAACACAGGCAGGGGGAGTGGGAGAGGAAGAAGCAGGCTCACAGCGGAGGAGCCTGACGTGGGGCTCGATCCCATAACGCCGGGATCACGCCCTGAGCCGAAGGCAGACGCTTAACCGCTGTGCCACCCAGGCACCCCCCATCTTGCACTTTGGATGTCACTTTGACTCACATAAGACTTTGCAAAAGCACTCTTTGGTCACTTGGAAATATTGGTTCACTAGCTTCTCTCAGATTCTACAAATTGTGGACACATTACTTTATACAATATCAAAAAAATCATGTTCAGAGAATCTTTACGTCATGGGATGCTATTAAGCGTAGACGTGGACACGTGCTTTCCAAAATTCTAACTTTTAATTGAAAGCTAAAGTTTGATCAGTGGACACAAATCCTTTAAGGGTTTTTTCTTGAGCTAGTAGGCTTACGGCTCTGATTTTCAAAAAAAATATCTACCAGTTTCCCAAATCTGTATAACCATAATGCGTCCGCCATTCTTTCAGAACACAATGGTAAAGCATGAAAAGAGTGGCTAGTTCAGCTTGCAACTCAAGCAACCACACAAACGTTTCTCCTAGAGGCAAACGCCATAATTCAGCATGCGGCAGAAATGCTTTCTTGACTACTTCCTGTTTTATCATACAGAACAGTAAAGAGCTACTTACTCAAGGGGAAAAATTTAATAAAATAATTTGCATCGCCTCATCAAGAACATTCTTAAAATTGCTATTTTTTTAAATGATTTTTTACGATGGTGAAAAATACAGTGACTACTGGACGGTTTAGTGCCACTGCCCTGATCTGTGCCAAAGCAGCTATGGTTTTACCCACCGTTGCTTTTGTACCCTCGATGCAATGTCAACAGGATGAAAAAGGCAAACCGTGTGTTGTATTATGAAAAGTTTGACCTTGAAGACTCCCTGGAGGTCTCCGGGACCTCCTGGGGTCCACAGACCACATCTCTGGGACTCAATGAACTAGATCAATGTTGGGGTCCCTTCCAAGTCCGCCATTTTATGCTGTGGACATGTGCTTTTTTATCTGCTACTGTGTATAACCCATGGTTCTAGGGATGCTGCGGATCTCACCCCTTCTCTTCTATGCATACTTCTTCAAACCTAATTTACCAGAAGCCTTCCTGATTTACTTGCTTTGAGTCAACTATTTTCTCATTTCTCTTTGTACCCACTTCTCCTTTCTCAAAGAATGATTCCTCTCCGTCCTTGCTTCCATAATCTCCTTGTGATAAATTCATTCCCTCAGGAAGAAAGGGATAAAGAAAGGGGGGGTAATCAGAAGGGGGAATGAAGCATGAGAGACTATGGACTATGAGAAACAAACTGAGGGCCTCAGAGGGGAGGGAGGTGGGGGAATGGGATAGACCGGTGATGGGTAGTAAGGAGGGCACGTATTGCATGGTGCACTGGGTGTTATACACAACTAATGAATCATCGAGCCTTACATCGGAAACCGGGGATGTACTGTATGGTGACTAACATAATATAATAAAAAATCATTATAAATAAAAAAAAATTCATTCCCTCATTCATCCATCAATGGGATATAATAAGAGCCACTGTTCTGGTCAAAAGACACAGGAATAGGACACAGAGATCTTCCTCTCAAGAAGGTTCTTCATCTCCTGGCAGAAACGTACATGTAAACAGAGGATTACAATGGCAAGTTTCAAGACTGGTTGCACCAGTGTGCCCCAGAAAGAACAAGTGCCATTAAAATGGTAGGCAACTGGGGGGTGAGAAGCTATATGCCTGATTTCGCCACATGACATGCCAGAACCTTGACTATACCCAGGGAGCATGTATCCTGCCTAGTATCTGCATGTAACAAGGTGAACAATATCTAGAGAGGGCTTTCAGCTCAGCACTTTAGGGAAATGAGAAAAGGAATCCCTAAGTATAAGAGAAACCCAATCACTAACAGTAATTCTCAACCCCAGAAATATGTTAGAATTACACATTGTGCTCTGTTTAAGTACCCTATTTAAATGTCCTGAACCCCTCTCAGTAATTTAGATTTAACTGTCCTGTGGCAAAGCCCAGGCATTAGTCTTTTTTTAAAAGCTCCCATGGTGCTTGTAATATGTACCCAAGGTTGAGAACCACTCCACAGTGAGATTCATATAAAATTTTATTTTTGAGGAAACGCTAGCTATATTATATGCAAACTCAGCAAAACAGAAGGTTCTCCTGGGCAGGCAGGTGTTATCCTGCAAGTGCTGATTCAGCTCTGCAAGCTCTCTGCATCCTGTGGTTCCACCATCTTTAATGCATAGATTCTGTTTAACTAGGGAAAGGGAAAGAGCGTGGTGAGGGCCCATGGGAGGTCTTAACGGCCCAGGCATGAGCAGCACCCATCGGCTTCACCCACATTCTGTTGGCCACAACTCAGTCCCTAGATCCTGTTGAACTGCAAGAATGCTGGGAAATCTGGTTTAGCTGCGTGCCTGAAAGGAAAAGGAAGCTGGGCTGGTGATGCTTAGCCAGTCTCTGCCACAGAGATGCTCACATGCAAACACTTAAAGAATATAGATGTCTTCCACATACTCGTTGCAAGGAATAAATAGAAATGAAAGTGAAGGGAGCCTATAGCCTTTAAAAGACCAAAAGACAGATAAAGCAATCATAGTGGGTACGTCTTATTTAGATCCGGGCTTAACAAAACAAAAAATTATGACATTTACCGGACAACTAGAAATCTGAATGCGGATGAGATATTTGATATACCTGTATTGACATATTTACAGATAAAAGGGCACCTGGGTGGTTCAGTTGGTTAAGCGCCTGCCTTTGGTTTAGGTCATGATCCCAGGGTCCTGGGATCTGGGATCGAGCCCCTTATCGGGCTCCTTGCTCGGCGGAGAACCTGCTTCTCCTTCTCTCTCCCTCTGCCTGCCGCTGCCCCTGCTTGAGCTCTCTCTCTGTCTCAAATAAATAAATAAAATCTTAAAAAAAAATATTTACAGATAAAATAATACAATGTCTGGGCTATGCTTCAAAAATAATATGCGGGCAAAGGAGGATACAGATGAAACAAAATTGGCCATGAGTTGGTAATTGCTGGAATTGAATTATGAGTATACTCATGTGTCTATATTTATGGATGACTGAAAATTTCCATAATATGTCTTTGTAAAAAAGAATACAATTGTAATTCACTCTGCAATGTTCAGCCCCCCACCCCCAACCTAAGGGAACAATCTCTACAGTGTTCTGTCTGCCTCTCTTCTGAGAAGCGCAATTTTTCTAGAGAAATCCCTACTGTTGCATGAACTCTGAAACTAAGTCTTGGTCTTTGCTTCTCTTTGTCCTGCGTATGGTCACTGCCTCTCTGACTTCTGCTGGAGGTTTTGCTTACGCAGCACCGTCTGCAAGATGCATGCTGTGCCAGGTAACACTGCAGCTCCCTGCTTCTCTCCTCTGAGCCACGTGAGCAGAGATAGACAAGCATCCTTCAGTGAAGGATGTCTACCCAAAGTCCCTGTTAGTAAAATTTAAAAAAAAAATCATTTCCTGCTTGAAAAAAGAAACAAAAAACTGAATACACACCAGTATTTCCTTCATATCATGTATAAACACACCTCAAGAAGCAGAGCTTGAAGGAAAGCCCGTGCATCACTTTGCAGTTAAAGTTGGCGAGAAGATAAGGCTTTATATATGCAATGATAAAATCCCAGCCCTGTTTTTCCTTCTTACTGAAATCACTGCGTTAGTTAATACAGTCTTCAGTGGGTTTTCCTAATTCCCAGGATGAACCTTTAACAACTCTTCCTTGGGGGCTCTTTCCTCAAAAAGTCTCCCACTGCCAAAGGACATTCTCTCCTATGATGGTGGATGGACCCATCTTCTATCTCCTCCTCTATTTACAGGAAGACTCAAAACCCCCCAGTCATGCCTGGTTCTTCACATCCATTTACTCTGCATGGCCAGATTCTCGCCAAAACTCAAGCTTTTTTCTCTATCCCAAGATCTTTCCATCTTCCACTTCTTCACGGCCACATCCCTCTGGTCCCAGCTATTTCTTGTTTCTCTGGCAAGAGGCTTCCACTTAGTCACCTAACCTCGTGTTGCCCTTTCCTTCACTCTCAAAGGTTTGCAGTTTGTAATAATGAATTTGCTTTACTGGCTTTTAGTTCTCCACGCTCCCCAAACTCTGAAAACGATCTCTTTGGTTCCCTTCAACCTAATCATTCGTTCCTCACTTCTCCGCAGAGGGACATGTTCTACCATCTCTGTTTCTCCAGTTCATCAACTCTTGGGTTCTGGAGCCCTTTCTCCAACTGGGGCAACTGGACAAGAAGCAGAATGGATTGCCTCTGCGCGTTGCAGACTCTTAGCTACTCCCCTGCCTTGGAGTGAAGATGTTCGTGCGATCTTCAGCCTTATCTCCTTGTACTATGAGGTATTATGAGCAAAGTACGGCCTGCACTTACTCAGAGGAGCGTTAAAGGGGAAACAGTGCCACCTAGAGATAGTGGCAGAAACAATTAACTGAAGATCTTTAGGAGGATGACAAATCTTAGAAGATAAAAGTTAGGGTTTCTCAGAGTTCCTCTGCAATCTCCATTGCTAACTCTGGAGGATCTGTGATTATTTTTATTTATTTATTTTTACTAATCACTACACCCAAGGTGGGGCTTGAACTCACAACCTCTTCTGACTGAGCCAGCCAGGTGTGCCCCCCCGCTGCCGCCACCCAACACCTGTGATTATTTTTAAACGAATGACTGTCTACCGTCATTACTTCTTTTCCAGACTTCTCACACAGGAAGGGAGCATTCTTTGGAGGTGGATGGAGATCACACACTATATATGAGAGAGGAAGAGAAAATACGTGTGGCCCAGGAATTGTGAAACTCAGTTCCAGCGCTACCCCGGCCTCTAGCAGGTTGTGTGGGGTAACCTAACCCCCTGAGGCTGTTTCCCGTAAAAAGACAAACGGGGAGCTCCCTTACGATACCCAGATGCTGAAGTTTTAGATGCCTGTGTGAGTGATCGTGGATGTGTGTGTCGTACGGATATGCACACCTCCCCCCCACGCACACAAACACGTCACCCAAAAAAAGAGGATATATGACCTTCCTAATTTGTTGACCATCTTTCTGGTGAATACACACAAGAGTATCCATTGATATCAGACCCTAGAGAAATAGAGATTAACCTGAGCTCAGAAACCAAGAAAGTCAGCATGCTTTTATTAAAGGTAAGCGTTCAACATGAGAAAACAATCTTAATTCCTATGGTATATTCTTCTGTGGCATCGAGGTAGTGATTGGAAGCACCTGTTCTGAAACAAGACTGCCAGGGTCCAAACCTCAATTTTTCCATTTACTATCCCTAAGACTTTAGGCAACTATTTAGCCTACTAATAGCTCAGGTTCCCTACTCGTGAAACAGGAAGAGTGAGAGAACCTAAGTTAATACGGTTACAGTGAGGATTAAATGAGGTAGTGTATGTGAGTTCTTTGAACAGTGCTTGCCATACAGTGATAGTTGCGTGAATGTTCAATATGATTCTTTTTTTTTAATGTTTTTTATTATATTATGTTAGTCACCATACAGTACATCCCTGGTTTCTGATGTAAAGTTCCATGATTCATTAGTTGCGTATAACACCCAGTGCACCATGCAATACGTGCCCTCCTTACTACCCATCACCAGTCTATCCCATTCCCCCACCCCCCTCCCCTCTGAAGCCCTCAGGTTGTTTCTCAGAGTCCATAGTCTCTCATGTTTCATTCCCCCTTCTGATTACCCCCCCCCTTTCCTTATCCCTTTCTTATCACTACAACCAGTGAATAGAAAATTCCAGGGGCTAGAGAAGTTTACAATATACCTCTGTCTTGTCCTGGCTTGGTTCCATGCCTGAATGGAATCACAACTTTTTAAAGGAGATGGGAATCTTTGCAAATTGAACCCCTCTATCCAACAAGGAGAGCTTTGTGGAAGAGGACCCACATTTAAGTAACCAATTTATTTTCTCCTATGTGCCCAGAGAAACCTATAGACAAGATTTCTCAAAATGGTGGTCCCAGAATTTCCCCTTTCCCCCCACGAACAGACTCAAACCTGTCCCCCACCCAGCACACCCCCCATTCCTGTCCTTCAAGACGTAATAAATGGCAGCACCCACGTGCTTAAGCCAGGACCCAGAAGTCAGCCTTCATTCTTCCCTTTGTCCTGTTTTCTACAATCAATCATTCATCAGCTACAGTCATTTCAACTTCCAGAATATACCTGTGCTCTGTCCACCTCTCTCCATCTCCACGGCGAAATCTAAACTCTTACCATCACTCTGAACTCTCCCATAGCCTCTGCCTAGTCTCTCAACCTCTCTTGTACTCCTGCAATCCAACCAACCTAGTAGTCACAGACCCTCAGAAAATGCAAATCAGGTCATCAGGGGCTTTATATTTGCCATTTTCTACCGTTTCCACAACAATATAAAGCACCAGGGTTTTGACCAGTGTTTATTTCTTGTTCTTCCCTGCCCTGATCCCATGTCTGATGAGGTGCCCATTTTCTCCACGTTCAGATCTTGGAGTCACGTATCTTTCTCCAACTCCTTTCTTTGCTCAACGATCTTAACAGCCTGCGCGTGCTGGAGGAGGTTGCGTGAGGTTGCGTGTTGGATTAGCCAAAGTTAGTTTGCTACTTTCTGAACTACTCCCTGACAGACATCAGAGAATTAGCAGCAGGAGACCAAAGGGAAGCACAGCTGTGCTTCCTTCCCTAAACAATTCTGAATCGGAGTTCCTAGCAGGATGCCTGGCACTGTAGTTCTTCAATAAACATGAGCTGGATTCATGCATGAACTAATGAATGATTGAACAAATGATTGAAAAAAACCCCCACCTGCTGGCTGTCCTACTTAGCGGCAGAGAACTAGGAGGCTCATGTCTCAGAGTCTATAGTTCCTCATTAACATTAGCCATAAAAAATATGTTGGAAATACTCAATGTCCCCAAGCAGAGCAGAAGCCACGTAGCAGGTCCAAGTCTTTCAAGAGTGTCACCAGTGACAAATGTCTTCCCCAAATTATGCAGACCCCCAAGGACTGGGTTATCGTGAAAGCTCACCATAGCTACGGGTCCTTATCTCTGAACCTAAGTCTCAAAATAAGAAACAGCCTATTTCAAAACCAACAAAACAAAAAACCCACTTCTCCTGGAGAACTGGAATCATCAGAGAAGAGAATCACAGTAATAATAACTTATTTCATACAGAGTAATTAATAGTCTCAGAGCATTATACACATGGCAAAATGCCCACCTCAAAGGGAGAAGAGCATATGGTAACACTAAACACATTCATAACAAAGAAGCAAAGAATAAACAGAAGGCTTTGGTTCCTAACACCTGTATATTTGGACTGCCCCCTATGGTAGTCTAATTTTAATTTGGGACAGGTTTTGTAAGATCGGCCCATCTCTGAGCAAGGTCAAGCTCTCCCAATGCCTATTGTTAGGACACAAGCTTTCCCCTCTTCCTTCCTATCTCCCTTCTTGTCCCCCACCTCCCCTCCTATCCTACGCATGTCTAGAATGTGTCCAGTCAACTCAGTGTTCACTGAACTAATATTTAGCAACATAAAGTGGCATTCTGTAAATGATAGCTACAAGTGGCAAATGAATGTATTAGAAAATGTATTACTGGGGCGCCTGGGTGACACAGTGGTTAAGCATCTGCCTTCGGCTCAGGGTGTGATCCCGGCGTTATGGGATCGAGCCCCACATCAGGCCCCTCCGCTATGAGCCTGCTTCTTCCTCTCCCACTCCCCCTGCTTGTGTTCCCTCTCTTGCTGGCTATCTCTATCTCTATCAAATAAATAAATAAAATCTTTAAAAAAAAAAGAAAATGTATTACCCTACTAGTTCTAGTTATGAAAGAAATGCAAATTTTAAAATGAAAGGTACCACTTTTATATCTTTTAAGAGGGTGAAGCAAAATAATAGGAATACCAAATTCTGCCAACTTATCGTGAAACTACACTCACACATTGGAATATGTTTGACAAACCGTTTCAGGAGCTGTAAAAATATTAATACCCAATAATCTCACACACGCTTGGGAATAGCTTCGGTTTAAATAGAGCAGAAACAAGTAAAGTACTACGTACATGAAGAGAAATGTTTAAATATTCAGCATGGAGGAATGGTTAAAAGTCGTGTGATACATCAATCCAATGGACTTTGTCATATGCATTAAAAATCTGAAAGTATTTTTACATAATTGTTGATCAGAAACAAGTCAAAATAGTAAACTCCCAGAAGAAAACCTAGCTGTAAAAGGACCATCTATGTTCAGGTGTCAAAACTCCAGGACACTTAACCATAATTAGAGGGCTTGGGGTCAATGCACTCAGGGAAGAACCTGTCAGAAGCAGGGAAAATAACTCCTTCCCAGCAGTACTAGCAGCCAGGGTTCTCTGACGAGAGGGAACGGGATGAAGGACAATTAAGGGCATTTGGGAAGCAAACTTCCACTTGGTGACACTAGCACCTATTTTTGGTCTTGTTCTGTAAGAGGGCATTGCCATGAAGTGACCCAAATTAGGTAGTGAACAAACATTTGCAGGGAAAAACAATTTAAATGAAATAAGGGTCACAAACAGCCTCAAATACCTCCGAAAACAGCAGACTATAAAAGAAGCATTTGTGTCCCGTTCCTTCCTCCCCAACCCCCACTTTTGGAATGAGAAAAACTCCAGCAGAAGGTGAGTGGAATAACTCAGCGGAGCAGGAGAAAGGGGGTGAGGGGTGGACACAGGCCCAGGAGGGGGAGTGGCGTAAACTGTGGCGTAACTGTGTCATGGGAGGACCTCTTCTCACCCCAGAGCATCATGTGATTTTCTGCTTGAGAATTGGGTCTTTCCAGTTCTCAAAGAAGTATGCTCTTTTATGGTCAACTTTGCAGGCAAACGTCCTAAAACTCACCAACTCGTTTATCAAATGTAACAGCAACGCCTTGTCGAGAGGCCTTTCTGTGAGTCTACATTTTATTCCAGTAATGAAAAAGACGTGTTTTGGATTCTCCTTTCTCTGCTTCACCGAATGGATTCCCTCCCTCTGAGCTTTCAGTACAAGAAATAAATCACAGAGCAACATGGACCATTATCTCTGAAGGTGGAGGGGAAACAACATACTGTTTCCTTGCCCTCCCTGCTTTCCATGCCGTCAGTGTTTGGCAGGGCTTTTGCAAATGAAGTCAAGGAGAAGTTGCCATTTAAAAGGTGATTCCTCACTTCACCCTTGGGTGCCTTCGATCAATTACTCATTCTTTAACGGGGTCTTTCTCCCTCGCACTGCCAGGACCGCGCACCTTCTCATCAGTGAATAGCCGCCGGGAAAGAGAATGAATTCCTATACACATCATTGTGCCTGGGTCTTTCAGTCTTCCTGGAACCAAGGGAGGGGGCTGCGGAATCAGAAAGACTGGGACCACTAGTAAGGAGTCAAGTCTATAGAGGAACCTGGCGTGAAGGACACAGGATTCCAAGAAAAAAGCAATGGGAACAAACACTGTAGACACTCACATTGGGATTACACTAAAAACCCAAAAAAACAGCAGCACCCACTGTGCAGAAGAATGGGGTTAGTGTGCGGTCTTCCTATGCACCTGTCTTATTTCAGAAGCCGGGATTTCACCCATCACATAACCAACTGTATGTCTAAGTTACAGGATCTACAATTGTCTACAATGTGAAATCAATTGGCAACAGAAAGTCTCCTGGGTAGAAATCCTTAGGTTCGTTCTTCATAAATGATGCTTGGCTGAAAACGAAAACCTTAAAAGAAGCATGGCCACGTTCAAAGGCTCAGGAGCGCTGGGTCGTGAGCCGGCTGTCACATGGGGGCCAGGCTGCTTTCCGCAAGTGCATTAATGCAGCATTCCTGGGGCACGACTGGCCATCGGGCCTCATGCCCCCACACTTCCCAGGGGCTAATGAGAAATGGGGATTCTCAGCCGCTCCCCAACCTCCTGGATTTGAACCTCCGCAGGGCCAGGGCCCAGGCATTTGACAGTTAACAGGCCCTCCAGGTTCTTGCTGCGAGCTAAAGTTTGAGGCGCCCCAGCAAGCCAAACATGATTCACAGACACAACGCTACTCTCGAAAAATCAGAATGACGTCCAATTCTGCAAAACGTCTAACTCTGCTCAGGCAGCCTGAGGCTCCTCCTTAGAGTGTATACGTGTCCACGGCTTTCAAAGTCATCCAGGCTCTGCACCGTGGCTAGGGAAGAGCCACATTTTGCCTAGATTTTGGAAGCTAATTCCTAAACCCTGGAATGGCAGAAGGGTTCTTGCAGAGGGAGACCCTAACTCTTCATCACTTACTCCCCTACCTTCCTTAGAGGGAAGCAAAGCTCCAGGCACACAATTAGTCACCTTGAAGTGGATTCTGCAAGGTGGGCTGTGCAGGAGAGCAGAGGGAAGCTGTCTGAGCTCCCACACTAGAGCCACGGATTGGGGGGGGGGGCACACCTGGCTTCACGGGCCACCGTCAGCAGGTGGCAAGCTCAACCGAGCTTCTCAGAACTTCCATTTGTTCCAGCATCCAATGAGCCGGCTGACTCATGACCTCCAGTGTCTTTTCCAGACCTCACATTCTGTAACTGAGCCTTGGCCAAGCCACGTTGCCAGTCTCACCTTCTTCCCCCAGAGAAGAGCAGCTGACGTTCAAGGTGGCGAGAGCGAGAGCATCCCCGCCAAGCTGATGCAGGTTCAGCTCATCCCTACACCACCTATGAGCTGTGACAACTTGGGAAAAATCATTTCGTGTCTCTGGGCATCGTTAACTCACCTGCACATAGGGGTCAGGGACCTGCCTTGTAGGGCCGCTGGGCAGATTAAGTGAAACCGTCGATGTCATCTCCTCAGATCAGTCTGGTAGCTGGTGGCTGAAGAATAAATATTAGCGTCAATCTTTTCTAGCTTTTTGTGGCACGGTTATCACGAAAGGTATACGCAAAGCCCGGTGTAAATGTGGCACGAAGTCCCCACTGTGGGAAAATGAGCTAAACGACCTCTAGGGCTTCCTCCCTCCCCCAATCCCACAAGCACAGACACCTCGACAGCTTTCTGACACGATGCATGAATTGCATCCAGTGTTCGTACTTGCTCTTACATCGGCATGCGTTGTAATTACAAAGACCGTGATTAGCGGCAGGCTGAATTACCTCCACACGGTTTAAAAGACAAAACTGAGAAACTGACGGATCTCTGTAAGCTGCCAGCTTGGTTCAAATATCCAGGTGGCATGAATTAAAATAACATTGCACATTTTGATCTAATGACGAAAGAAGGGAAAATCCCCTTTGAGGGAGGTGGGGGCATGCTTTCAAGGAAAGCATAGGGAAATGGTGAAGAATTTTTCTGCCCCATTACGAAGAAAATGGTTTGAGCCTGTCCTTAGGAGGCCAAAGTCTGTGTAGGGTCCTGATGGACTTTATTAAATATTTACTGAGATTGCTGAGTTCCTGGTACTTGGCCTTGACTTCTGACTGAGCTGGTGAGGACGGCTGCCTCTTCTGGGTGGTGTATCTGGTCCGGTGGATTCCCCTGGATAAGGAAAAATGAAGACATTCAGGTCTTATTTCTTCTAGGCTAAAATCAAAGTCAATAGAAAGCAGCAGTCGTTCTTTTGGGTCAGAGCCGCATGCATTGCTGGGGTACAGAGCTAACAATGCTCGGGGCCTCTGAGAAACCCCTGGGGAGGGGATATCAGGGCAGCCATTAGGGTGACCTGTGTCCCCTTGTGCCCGGGACTGGCCTGGTTGTGGCACTGGAAGTCCCCGTGCTGGGAAACTCTGCAGGCCCAGGAGACCAGGAGAGCTGGTCATCCATGACACACATGGATGTCCGGTCCAAGAACGAAGCCGCAGCCAGGATCTGAGCCCAGGCACACCCCGGAGAGATTGCGGGTTCCGTCCCAGAGCACCGCTGTCAAGCGGATAGCACAATAACGCAGGTGAAATGAACTTGTTGATTTCCTAGGGCATGTGAAAGCGATGTTTCCACATTACTGTGTGCATGGCAGCATTACGTCCAACAAAAGCACTGTTCCTACCCTCTGTCGCCTACAAAATGCTAACCACGGTCTGCGCTTTCCACGAGTCATGACAACTGATCACGGATGACCGTAACAAACACAATCATAATGCAGAAGTTTGAAAGAGAGGAAATATTACCCAACCGTGACACAGAGACATTAAGTGAGCAAGTACTGTTGGAAAAATGGCACCTAGACTCACTCCAGGGGTGCCTGGGTGGCTCAGTCGTTAAGCATCTGCCTTCGGCTCAGGGCGTGATCCCAGGGTCCTGGGATCGAGCCCCACATCGGGCTCCCTGCTCAGTGGAGAGTCTGCTTCCCCCGCTCCCTCTGCTTGTTCCCTCTTTCAAATAAGTAAATAAAATCTTAAAAAAAAAAAAAAAAAAAAGAATGAATCCTAAGAAACAGAGAAGCAAAATAAAGGTACAGATGGATGCTGGGGCGGGCTGGGGGATGAAGAAGAGGAAGGAGAGCAGGAGGAAGGGGGAGGAGAGGACGGAAGGGAAGGAGGGAGGGACCAAGAGAGGAAGGAAGGGAGGAAGTAGAGAGCTCAAAAATTCAGAAGTCCAAGTAAATCCATGTCAAATACAGAGAATGATAGGCCCTGCAGAGTGGGAAAGAGTTCCTAAATCTAGAGCTCTCAAATACCTGTAGAAAAGCTGAGGCCCAGAGGCCACAGTGACTGTCCAGGCTCTGGGAGCAGTGCAGCGCGGGAGAGCTAAGCACAGCCCTGTCTCCTGCCTCCCAGCCCTCCCTCACCCCCACCCCCTGTGCCCTCAGCCACAGGATCCTCTTTTATTTCACCAAAAAATCTGTGTTGGAACGGATTTCAAGCCGTATCCGACACAAATAACATTTCCTCAAAAAGGGATCTTTCTGCTAGGCTGGAAAATCATACCCAGGGAGTTTGTTGCCGTAACAAATGTTGACCTAAATATGTACACTTTTTTAAAAAAAGAAAGCCAATTAGAGCTCCTTCCTACCTCAAAAAAGAAAGGAAGATAGGGAGAGGGAGAGAGATGGAAGCTCTTTTACCTAAATAATTGCAGCCAGCACGCTGTCAGCTTCCGAGAACGGGCTGGGGGACAAGCCCTGCGGGATCCTGTGACCTACGGAATGTAGGTGTTGGCTGCCTTAGTGAGTGAAGGGTCCCACTTCAGCCCGGAGCAGGAGAAACACCCAGGACCAGGGCCAAAGACCAGAGCCTGAAGATCCATCCGGCAAAGAGAAAACACTGTCCTTTAAGGTAAACAGAGATAGGAGAGATAGAACTTTGTGCCTGGAATCAGCTTGACCCAAAAACAATCGTCCAGTGGACAAGTAATGGAGGGAGGTGGCCTATACTGGTTAAAAATAAAACGCAGGTGAGGGGCGCCTGGGTGGCTCATTTGGTTAAGCGTCTGCCTTTGGCTCTAGTCACGATCCCAGGATCCTGGGATCGAGCCCCGCGTGGGGCTCCCTGCTCAGTGAGGAGTCTGCTTCTCCCTCTGCCTCTGCTGCTCCCTTACTTGGGCTCTCTCTCTCTCTCTGTCAAATAAATAAATGAATAAAAATAAAAAATAATAATAAAATAAAATGCCAGTGAACGATAGCTAAAACCTTATGTAGTAAAGTTATTTATGTTCTGGGTTTTCAGAACGCTCCCTTAGTGTCTTGTGTTTCTTCCAGAACTTCTCATAAGAATGTTTCCTTTCAGGTCTGGTTTCTGTGAAGTGTTCATTGAGCACCCATAAAACCTTTGCACAGAATCGGCACCCTCATCTCCCAAGAGGCTACGTAATTTTGTTCTCGTACCTATATAACTCTTCATTCACAACTCTGTCCTCATTCTTCCCTTGAAGATATATTTGTTTGTTTGAGAGAGAGAGAGAGCGCACACGTGAGCTGGGGGGGGCGGGGCTGTGGCGCTGCACAGAGGAGAGGGGGAGAGAGAAAATCTCAAGCAGACTCCCCACTGAGCGTGGAGCTGACTTGGGGCTCCATCCCACCACCCTAAGATCAGGACCTGAGCTGAAATCAAGAGTCAGGGGCCTAACCAACGAAGCCACCCAGGCACCCATTTGTTTTCTTCTGAAATAATCCCACCATAGTCCATCGAAGCCATTCAACATGCAAACATCTAAATCCTCAAAGTTACAGAATGATCCATAGTCTGTCTTTTTGGGAAACCCTTTCCCCCGGGCACACAGTATGTTGTCATGCAAAGCAGTTTAACCAGGCTGAGTAAAAAATATAAGAAAATAGATCCTGGATTTCCAGATGAATTCTTGCATTTTATCTGAAACCGCCATAGGTAACAAATATAAGTGTCAGCTTCTTTATAAAGTTAATGTTCATCCTAAACAAAGAAGAGGAAAGAAAAAGGTCTGGAAAGGCATTAAGCAGTATATTCGTGTCCGGGAATTATTTCCAAGTTTTACAACTGCTTGTATCATGCAAAGACTTCACCAAATCATCCAAACGTGTTTCTTTCTGTTCCATAGAGAAGAGTACGTTCCCGCCTTAAAGCTGTGAATTGACTTTGGTGGGGGCTGGCCTCAACTCACTTCATACTCTGCCTTTTCTTTAACATTCTTTCTAGTCCTCTGAGAATACACAAGGAGGAAATAAACACCCTGTGGACCAACATTATTGTAGGAAATAGTTGAAACATGATTGCTTCAGATGGACAGTTCAGGTGACAGAAGTAGAAGAATTTCTATTACGTGAACTGCTTTTCACTTCTCACTCTCCAGGACATTCTTCAATCAACACACTGACCTTTGACATTTTTTTACCCCTAACCCGGCTAAAATAAGGTCTCTCCCTCCTCCTCTCCCCTTCTTGGCAACCCTGACAGATAAAATCTCCAGTTGGGCTATTGCCCAAGGAGTCCTTAGTTAATTGCATGTAATAATGTCTCATCCTAGTTTTAAATGCTAGAGCCGTTTCTCCTCTCCTTGTAATACAATATAACTGAGAGCTCCCACTGCCCTGGGAGCCCACTGAGTGGCTCTTCTCCCCTCTGAGCATTTTAGAATACCACAGCGCTTTGCTGAGTGGTGGTGATCTTTAAATATTATGCAGGACACCGGGCTAAATTAGTAATAGCGGCTGCTGACAGTGCTCCCTGGCCAGCTCTTTGCCAAGGGACTGCATTGCTAAGCCAGTGACACTTCTCACTGAGACATTACATTTAAATAAATGACCAGCTCAGTCAACTGGCAACCAGCATGTTTATCCTACCTAGTAGGAAGGCTTTTATTGCAATGCAAACTTCAGAAATTAAAAAACAGAAAGGTATCTGGGAGCAGAGACTATTTCTTAGAATTTCTTGCATAGGGTTGGACTGCCTTGGGAGGGTTCTCCTCTTATTCTAAGAGTTATAGTGCCTTCCAGCAGACTGGAAAATGTCTTCAGTTAATACAAACCTTATTATAGCTGGAGACAGAACACTGGAGCCCATCTTGGTACTGACCATACTAAGCAAAGCACTCTCTAGACATTTAGAAGGGTTTTGATTTGGATCTGTATTTTTGGCCAGGAAACAAAAAGAAATCTCTTTATCTGTGAGCGCTTTGATTCTTTTTTCTTTTTATGACCTAAGCAAAAAATTAATAATCCTAAATCATTCTGGCAAGTCGCTTGTAGAATCCTGAGGTCAGAAGAGACACATTACGTCGTACTCTCGTCAACAACTCAAAAGTGTACTACTGAGACATATTCTCTCTTTGCTCCTCAGGATTGCCACCCCCATCTGGAGGAAGCCATTTAATTTTTCTTGGCAGGTTCCTCTTGGCCTGCAATTCAGGGACAGTGCCAGTAGGTGGTGCTGGTGCTAGGACCTCATAGAGTGTGGTCCACAGGCATTAGAACTGCCTGGACGATCTTGCTAAGAAGGCAGATTCCCAGGCCTGTGCCTATACAATCCGTCTCTCTGGAGGAAGAAAGTGAGAATCTGCATTTTTAATATGCCTCCAGGTGATTTTTTTTTTTTCACTTCAAAGTTTGGGCACCACTTACTCAAAGAGCTGTTTCCACCACTGGCTAACTGAGCCTCATACTAGCTTGCCCTTCCCCTTGATTGTGTTCTTGAAGATCGATCCTGTGATTTAAAGGGCAGAAAAAACAGCTCTAGAAAGCCTATCAAAATATGTAAAACACAACCCTCAGTACTAGCCCTCCGCTCTCTGACTCCTACAATCCCTCCTCCAGTCCCACCCCACCCTCCAGGGAGACTGCTCCTTTGTGCTGTGGCCTTCCAAATGCGAGCCGTCTCCCAGAGCTGCTCAAGAGCCAGACAGGCCCAGGGTCCCCGGGTTAACACTTGTGTGACTTTCGGTAACTGACGTAGCGCGTACGAGCCTCTATTCGCTCATCCACATTGTGGAGTAAATAACAGCACCTACCTGATTGGATGAAATGAGACAATGTCTAACAATTCCTTACCATTCAATGATCCTAGCTAGGCTAACCATCACCGACAGCTCTTTCAACTTTAAGGTCAAAAATCCTTTTCTCCAAGGGTCAACAGCCTAGAGTCAGTTGCCTTGCTACCAGAAGCCAGACCCTTAACAACTTTACCAAAAAACAATACCAAAACCAACACAAATTACTAGCCTATTACAACTGGCTCAAAGAGCAGGGCACAGCTCACTCCTTTTGGAGCCTCTGCTATAATGTGTGCTGCTCACTAATGGTTGGTCGTGTCTGCTTGCCGCTGACTCACACAGGTTGAGTCAATTAAGTGAAATAAAGACATTTCCATGTCCGTTTTGTCTGCCTCTGGGAGCACTTCTCCAGAAGGTTATGTATAACCATGGCACCAAAAAGCGATCTGAAGGGCTTTATCATCTCTATACTCTCTATCAATACCGCCAAAGCCACTCAGATAAACACAATAAAAGTGAAAACCCTGTGCTTGCTGTGCCAACAGTTTTAAGACCCACACTGAAGCCCTCCCTTCCAACCAGCATGGCTCCTCCAAATCTACGTAGACATTCTGGAGCTTCCACTGCCTTCAAGAAATCTGTGTTTGCTAGCGATCAATTGATTCATGGAGATGCTCCCTGGAATTGGATACAATGTCCTCACAACTGTTCTCTAATATGCAAAGAAGGAAACAATCATCCAGGTGTCCATCAAATTAATGGAGTGCTCCCACATGCTAGGCACGGGCAAGGCAGAGGAGGACTCCAAGATCAGTCCCTTCTAGGAACATGCATTTCAGTGATTAGTGATACGGAAGTATCTTAGAAATAAAACAGAGCAAACCATGTGACATCACAGACTCAACCCCAAGCAAGAACTTAACAAACATTTATTTCTTGACTTCTCAAAAAACACAGACCTCATGGAGCCCCTGGCTGGCTCACTTGGTAGAGCATGTAACTCTTGATCTCGGGTCACGAGTTCAAGCCCCAAGTTGGGCGTAGAGCTTATTTTAAATGAACGAACAAACAAACAGAAACAGACCTCTTTCAGAGGAATCTGTTTCACTCCGATTCATACCCCAAATTTATCTGGGTTTGAAGAGATCTGAAATAGCTTCAACCACACTGTAACAGCAATTCCAAATCTCCAAAAACCTTGCCACAGGTTTCTAAAACTTTTGCCTGAATATTTTAAGAATCCAAATGTGAAAAGAAAAAAAAACACCAAAAAGTCAATGAGCCCACTAAACCTAGAAACAAAAATCTGAGTTAAAGACGCTAAGGAAAAGAGACTCCAGAGGCTGTTTGCTCTAAGTGATGGATTAGCCTTCGCATAGATCGGTACTGACCACTGGTTTGGCAGAGACTCATGAGAAATGTCCTGCGTCATTCTCATTTCCATTCAACGCCATTCTCATAGCACCACTGGAGAAACCAGATGCCATGGAGTGTGGGTGAGAAACGGAGGAACCGAATCTCCTCCCTTCTTTGCAGAGATGGGCTTGGTGGTTACAGAGCTCTGCTACTTCTAGCTTGTGTGACCCTGAGTAAGCTCACTTTCCAATCCTGCTTTCCCCTCTCTAAAGTGGGAAAGGAATTGTATCTTCCCCATGACATTGATGGCAGGAGGGAATGAGGCTGAGCATCTGCCTGCCACACACCTTCTTATCTGGAGCTCTCATAAGAGCCCCACTGGCGTGTCTGCCATCACTGGGGAGATGGTCCCCAAAATGGTCCCCTTACGTCATCATCATCTACGTGGTCCGCACTCAGGATTCACTGAATGCCTACTTGGGAGATAGGAGACCCAAGCCAAAAAGAGGAAAGAGCTAAGTCTGAGGCTTTCTGAAGCTGATTTTAAAAAAAGTTTAATGGAATACAACTAGTAAGAGGGATGATTAACTGAGCATTTCTTGTGTGTCCGTCACAGAGCTAAACCCTTTACCCAGTGCCTCATCCAGTCTTGCTCCCAACTGTCGTGGGAGAAAGATGCTCTTATAACTCTTATTCTAGAGATGAGGAAACGAAGGACTGGAGCATGGAGTCACTTATTTAATGTCCCCCAGCTAGAAATAGCCATGTTCCAAGCGCCACAGCAACCTGTACGGAGAGAAGAAACACCTCCTTTCTTTCCCCAAAGCCATGCTGTCACACTCAGGACAAGCCAGGAAAGTCGCCCAAAGTCTAGGAACTGAAGCCAGTTACTGTTGTTTTATGTAGGGTCTCTCCGTCTCTCCCCTCCTTCCCTCCACAAAGCAGCCTCCCCGTCTTATCAGAAGATATAGATGTTAACTATTAAGAAAGATGAAAGTCAGATAAATTTTGAAAGATAGCGTGACATCATTTTAATTACATGTCTTCCTTTGAGTTTATGGGCAGAATCCTGGCCTGGGAATCAATCATCCTCTGTCATTCAAATTCCCTTGTCTCTGTTTTCTTTTTCTTTTGTATGGTATCAAAGACTGTAGATGATGATCTTTTTCAACAAAAGAAGGACACCTGGAAGAAGCCAGCTGTGTGTCTGTCCACAGCCTGGCTGCAGACGGTGCGTGTGCTGTGTGATGAGGAGAACGTCCTGCCTTCCTGACGTGCGTCCATAGGCAGAGGAACTCCACC
>NW_024426663.1:75118704-75175907 GCF_017311325.1 Ursus maritimus | reverse complement strand
GGGAAAGAGGCAGAGGCCCAGGAGTGCTTGGAATGGGCAATGGAGTCAGACCCATAGCTGAATGGGCCTCACCGTGGCAGAGAAAATGCCACAAAGAGGCCTTCTTCATCACCTCAGAGCAATGCACCCCACAGAGGGCCTGCCTCTTTAAAAAGAGACAAGCTCATTCAACTGGCAGCTACTGATATTTGTTCTTAAGCTGAAATGTGAAACAAATGTCCACTCTTCTCTCTGAGACGCACTTAGGAAAGACACTGTCATCTCCCTTTCCATGCATGTGGAGAAGAAAGGGACGTAAAGGGACGGATGTTTGTACCAAGACCACACAACCATCAGTGCCAGGGACACACAAAAAATGTGGTTGCCTCTGCCTTCATATCAGAATGCTTACAAGATAACAAGGCAAAGTCTGCCTCCTGTTTCATTCCTGGGAAGCTGAAAATAGAAAAATCCAGTAGTAACATGGATTCCATCGCAATAGGATAAACAGCAATACTATTTTTCATATTTAAATAAATATGTAAATCAGTTTTCAATTTAAATATTTAAATACCCTACATGGGTTGCTATATGAATGATATATTCACAGGTACTATGCATGATATAATGTAATTATAATGCATATCTCAATAGGATACGTTCTTATCTATTTTAGGATCAGATGCTTCCGATGGCTATCTGACCTACCATGTATCTTAAATACAACAAAAAATTTCAGTAAGTCATTTATTGTCATATAATTGTTCATAAAGAATATTCACTGGGTACTTGGTATGCACCAGATACTATAATGGATACCAATCTACGCTCGCTCTGCTCTGAAATTTCTTTTCTTTTTTTTTTTTTTAAAGATTTTATTTATTCATTCGACAGAGATAGAGACAGCCAGTGAGAGAGGGAACACAAGCAGGGGGAGTGGGAGAGGAAGAAGCAGGCTCCTAGCGGAGGAGCCTGATGTGGGGCTCGATCCCATAACGCCAGGATCACGCCCTGAGCCGAAGGCAGACGCTTAACCGCTGTGCCACCCAGGCGCCCCTGCTCTGAAATTTCTTAAAATTGTTCAAAGTTAAATTGTGTGGGGCACCTGACTGGCTCAGTCAGTTAAGGGTCTGCCTTCAACTCAGGTCATGATCTCAGGGTCCTGGAATCAAACCCCGCATTGGGCTCCCTGCACAGCAGGGAGTCTGCTGCTCCCTCTCCCTCTGGTCCTCCTCCCCACTTGTGCTCTCTGTCTCAAATAAATAAGTAAAATCTTTTTTTTTAATAAAAGTTAAATTATGTGATGGAAGGATCTAAAAATTACATGATTCCTACAGAGCCCCAAATGGCAAGTCACTATCCCCAAAAAGTGGTGATTGTTTGGGTTAGAGACAAAGTGGAATTCCAAGGCCATAGCCACTAAAGAGACTTGGGAGCCTAAAACATTTCCTTGAATAAGGCTCTAGTTTCAGGTGTTGAATTTTTAGTTCCAGCAGCTGGTAGTCATCAAACTTTCAAACAAGAGATCAGGTAGCAATGTTCTCAAGTAACAAAACACTGAAGAGGAGAATTTCAACTTTTTAAATAGTTTTTAACTGTTCTCTAAGAGCTAACTCATTTATAAAAGAAAACATACATCCTTTCTTTGGCTGGTAATCAATGCACTTGCTATACCTTTGTGATCCTTGATGATTCTCGTAAGTTCCGTGGGAACATAGATAAAATAAAATAAATGCTTCGGAAAGGCATTTTCCTTCTTTGGCACTGAGTCTACCCAAAGACAGCCTGAGGTTTTAGAAAACTGACTGAAAGATCACACAAACAGAAAGGAGAAGGGTGGTGGCCAGAGGTTGTGGGGAAGAAAATGGGGAGCTGTGGTTTAATGGGGTACAGAGTTTTGGTTTTCCAAGATGAAAGTTCTGGACGTTGGTTGCACAACATGAAAACCTACTTAGCAGTACTGAACCATACACTTAAAAATGGTCAAGGCCTGTAAACTTTATGCTGTGTGTATTCTACCACGATTTACATCTTTTAAAAAACTGGGTGACAGAAAGTATTAATTCTGATGTTCAAATGTTTATTTCCATCTTCTTTCTATTCAATTGGGTGTTACCAGTTAAGAGCATTTTCTAGTAACTAGTCCCTCCCCACTTCCTAGCAAGTGAGATATGTGTTATAATACCTTGAACAGTGGCATTATGCAGGATATTAACATTAGAATAACACAATTTCTACTTTTCGTTTAGTTCTACTAGGCCAGAACCTTCCTCAACATTTTCCTGCTCACCAAGTTGCTCTCCCTTCTATCACTCTGATAGATTCTAGAGAAAGGCACCAGGTTTGGAGAATTACCCGTATGATCCTTTGTTTTGTTAATACCACTTCTCTCTTATAATGCAGTTCTACAGACAACTTCTCATCTGGACTTCGTAAGTGCCCTGTGACAGGAAGACAGAGCAGGAGCTCAGTCTGTGTGCTATGTGCCAGGCATTGATGTAAGCATTCTGCACACATTCATTCATCGTCATAAGAAGCTGTGAGGTACACATGACTACAGGTGATTCAAACTGAGGCACTGGAGCTAAGGGACTTGCTAAAGTCTTAGAGATACGAAGATGTGCTGCCAGCATGCAAACCCAGGAAGTCTGACTCACATATATCCCACTATCCTACGTGCGCTACTGTTGGGAACACGTGGGAAAGCTGTGTTGAAAAGAGATTCAGAGACCTGGCAACTCTACTAGACCATACTTGAGAGAAAACGAAAGGGAGGAAATAAGAAGTGATCTGAACTTCTGGTAGTGATTAAAAATGAGACTGATCTTATCCTAGGAACAAGAGCATCAGCAGCTCTGCCTTTCTCTTGCTGTTTTCGTGCTTGCCCTGGTAAGATTGTCTCAATCCGTGGCTTATTTGAAGGAATTTTTTTAAAGCCATATGTTCATTTTTGTGGGTGTTAATTGAAACTAGCTAATATAATCATAAATCCGTATAACTACATGCACATAAACCTCCACGATCCACAGTGCAGCAAAAGCAACAAAGTAAATGAGAATACCGTTGTCAACCACCCCCCATGACATAGAATCCCCACTCATATCTTTCAGTACCTCACGATCATGACGTCTAGTCATCTGACATATGGACCTGGTGAGCGTTCCAGTGTCAGTCTGGAAGCTAAATAAGAAAACAACAACAACAACAATCAACTAATGTCTTTCTAGCTTGTTTAATATATAAAGGCATGTTAGGTAGCATAAGAAGTAAGATCTCTCCAAATACAGAAATCATAAAACACAGAAATGCTGAATAAAATATAGTTTTCACACATTAAAATGTAGAGCTGAGCTTGAAAAAAATTAAGGAAAAGTTCAGAAGTAAAGAGGAAGAAGCTATGGTAAGGTAGGTGGTAAATATTAGCCAAAGCCAACCTATGTATCTTTGTCAATCCTAGCAACCAAGAGCCTTGCCTTCTGACAGCCACATAGGAGCCAGGAAGGGAAGGTATAAGTTGGAACCGAGACCCCTCTATAAAGCCCCAGTTGTGTTAGGGCTACACATTCAGTGGAAGAACAAAATATTTTAAAAAATAATAAACCTGGCTTGCTGGCAAATGAAGAGAATAAGAAAATTTGTCTGTCTTAATCTCAGCTCAGGAGGGGGAAAAAATCTCCCCTGAGCATGTTTAATTCCAAACATGCTCTCACATGAGTTTATGACTTGAACTTACACCACCAAAGTAATTTAGGGAAAAATAAGCAAGATGTTAACCTAAAGAACTCCAAGATTGGTAGCTATCCAGGGCACTGATTAGAAGCAAACCCAGATTGACTCTGCAGAGAAATGTAATCCACCCAAGCTCAAAGATTCCTGAAGAGAAAGCACCATAGAACACGGATTCAACACCCAAAAGTATATGCTGACTCAAGCTGTCATGAGTGAGAAGCAACAGAAACAACTGCCAGCAGAATTAGAGCCGTAGGAATGATCAGATATGCAATACAAAATAAATACGGTAAAATGCTTACATAAATTTAAATGGATTAAAAAATATAAATAAGAAAAAACAACTATCGAAAAGTTTCAGATAAAAAAACCTAAAAGAATTTTTTTTTTTAATTCTGTGGGTGGGTTAAACCACAGATTAGATGCAGGTGAAATGAGAATTATGAAACTAGAAGTCATATCTAAAGAAATTACCTGTAATGCAACATAAAGAGAGAAAGTGGGAGAAAATACAGGAGAAGGTGGAGACTCAGAGTTGCTACAGAATCTTTCAGGCAATGGGTGAGATGGATTATTCAGTTTTGTTTCCAGGTTGCTTTTATATTGGTTTCGTCTAGAAGTGCTAAGAAAAGAAATAAAGATGATATAGTTAAAGGAAAATTGAGGTGACTGCCATTGCTTTTTCACTAGTAAGTTTCAGAAGCAAACCAGAAGTTGGTGCCCTTGACAGCACTTGATGTGAGATACCCACCAAGTTTCAGAAGCCGAGAACTGACCTTGAAAGATCAAACATATACAAGTAATTTACCCATGTCTAAGAAGAAAGCTCAAGAGTATTTATAGGTAGGGATAAAAAATCCACAGAACTCAACAAGGTGAAATTGAAAACACAATGTGTACACTAGAAAGGAAAAAGGGAAACTGTCATTATACACAGACAACGTGATTGTCTATGTAGAAAATCCAATGGAATCTATAAAATAACCTAGGAGAACTAGCAAGTGAGTTTAGCATGATGAAAAGATAACAAGTTCAATATTTAAGAATCAACTGTATTTTAATATACTAGTAATGAATACTTGGAAATTGAATTTTTTTAATGCCACTTAAAATTGAGTCACAACCTATAATACTCTTAGGATGTAATCTGACAAAGTATGTGCAAAACCTATACACTGAAAACTACAAAACATTGCTAAAGGAAATTGAAGGAGACCTCGATAAATGGAGAAATATAACACGTCCATGAATCAAAAGACTTCATAATATTAAGGTGTCGATTCTGCCCAAATTAATTTATAGATTCAACACAATCCCAATCAAAATTCCAGCAGTCTTTTTTGTTGATATTGGCAAAATGATTCTAAAATTCATGTGGAAATGCAAAGAACTTACAATGGCAGGACTTTGAGAAAGAGCAAAAATGAAGGATTTTCACCACCTCCCTTCAAAACTTATTATAAAACACCAACCAAAACTTGAAACAGCCCAAAAATCTATCAAAGGGTGAATGGACAAACTGCATTGGAATGCCACTCTGCTATAAAAGGCTGTGAACTATTATTAATACACACAGCAACATAAATGAATTTCAAAATAATTATGCTGATGAAAGAGGACAGAGTTCATACTGTAAGATTCCACTTACATACCAATTTCCAAAATGCAAATATATAGTGACAGAAAACAGCTCAGTGAAAGCCTTGTGGGGTGAGAGGTTGGAAAGAGAAATCACAATGGGCATGAGACAACTCTTGGTGATGATGGATATTGTCTTTATAAAATGATTTGAAAAGATACAGAATACACAGATACCTATTGTTTCTAAACACTAAATACTTACTAGCATAAAGAGAAATTAAGAAAGCAATCCCATTTACAACAGCATCAAAAAGAAAAAAATACCTAGGAATAGATTTAACCAGACTTATTTAGATTTAACCATTTAACTAGACTCTGAAGACTATAAGACGTAGATGAAAAAAATTGAAGATGACACAAATAAGTAAAAAGATATACTATGCTCATGGATAGGAAGAATTAATATTGTTAGAATGTCCATATGACCCAAAGCAATGTACTACCCAAAGCAAGATTCAATTTAATTCCTATCAAAATACCAATGGCATTTTTCATAGAACTAGAACAAATAATACTAAAATTTGTATGGAACCCAAAGCAATCTTGAGAAAGGACAAAGCTGGAGGTATCACAAGCTCTAATTTCAAACTGTACTATGAAGCTCTAGTAATCAAGATAGTATGGTACAGCACAAAATAGGCATGTAGATCAATGGAACAGAATAGAGAGCCTAGAAATAAACCCATGATTACATGGTCAGTAATCTATGACAAAGGAGACAAGAATATACAATGGAGAAAAGACAGTCTCTTCAATAAATGGTGCTGTGAAAACTGGACAGTTACATGCAAAAGAATGAAACTGGACCAATTTGTTACACCGCGCACAAAGGTAAGACCCAAATGTAAGACACGAAATCATAAAACTCCTAAAAGAAAAAATAGGTGGTAAACTGTGGGACATTGGTTTTAGCACCATTTTTTCTGGATCTGTCTGCCCAAACAAGAGAAACAAAAGCAAAATTAAGCAGCTGGGGCTACATAAAACTAAAAACCTTTTGCACAGCAAGGGAAACTATCAACAACAAAAAAAGTCAACCTACTGAAAAGGAAAAGGTATCTGCAAATGACATACCCAATAAGGGGTTAGTATCCAAAATACAGAAAGAACTTATACAACTCAACACAAAACAACAACAACAAAACAAACCAAATAATCCATTTTAAAAAAGGGCAGGGGACCAGAATAGACATTTTTCCAAGGACATCCAGCTGGCCAACAGACACATGAAAAGATGCTCAACATCACTCATCATCAGGGCAATGCAAATCAAAACCACAATGAGGGATCACCTCACACCTATCAGAATGGCTAAAAGCACAAAGACAGGGAACAACAAGTGTTGGTAAGGATGTGGGGAAAAACGATTCCTCGTGCGCTGATGGTGGGAATGTAAATTGGTAACGGCCACTGTGGAAAACAGTATGGACATTCCTGAAAAAATTAAGAATAGAAATACCATATGATCCAGTAATTCCACTTCTGAATATTAAAGAAAACGAAAACTCCAATTGAAAAAGATACATGCACCCCTATGTGCATTGCAGTATTATTTGTAACAGGCAAGACTGGAAACAACCCAAGTGTCTATTCACAAATGAATGGATAAGGAAGATTTGGCATGAGTACACAATGGAATTACTCAACCATAGAAGAGTGAATTCTTGCCAGTTGTGAAGACATGGGTGGACCTGCAGGGTATTGTGCTAAGTCAAGTAAGTCGGACAGAGAAAGACTAATATCATATGATTTCACTTTTATCTAAAAGGCAGAGCAAATAAACAAAGAAACAACAACAGCAACATAGAAACAGACTCATAAATACAGAGAGTAGACTGGTGGTTGCCAGACGGGAGAGTGGTCGGGAGACGGGCAAAACAGGTGAAGGGGACTAAGAGGTACAAATTTTCAGTTATAGAATCAATAAGTCACAGGGATGAACAGTACAGCCTAGGGAATATAGTCAATAAGACTGTAATAACTTTGTATGGTGATAGATGCTACCTGTGCCATCATGGTGAGTGTTTGTAATTTATATAAATTCGAATTACTAGGATATATACCTGAAACCAACATAATATTCTATGTCAACTATACTTCAATTAAAAAAAAAAAAAAACTAGGGGTGCCTGGGTGGCTCAGTCAGTTAAGCATCTGCCTTCAGCTCAGGTCATGATCCAAGGGTCCTGGCTGGGCTTCCTGCTCAGTGGAGAGTCTGCTTCTCCCCCTCCCTCTACCCCTGCCCCCCCAACTCATGCGCTCTTTCCCTCTCTGTCAAATAAATAAATAGAATCTTTTTTAAAAAAAATCTAAATCACAAGGCCATGCATCTGTCTCTTCTGCTCAGCCTACAAAACCCAGGTCCTGCTCTGAGTGGGAGTTATCTGGTCTTCAGAGTCTCCCTGTTGCAGATCGGCTGGGCCCCCCCACCTTCATTTCAGTCACATAAACATATAACATCTGATGTGTGTGTGTGTGTGTGTGTGTGTGTGTTATACGTATGTATATGACACAATGTAACATATTAAAATATTAACAGTTTAAATATGTGCAATTTATTATTATAAAAGGAAGAAGAGCAGGCAGAAGCATGCAAATAAATCTGAGTGTGGCAACGGACTCGCACTAGAGGCTACCACGATATTCCAAAAATGCTTTTGGGGTCCAGAGACTATTCTGTGAGTGACTTTGTGTCCACTTTCAGCCGCACACCAGAAGCCCTTCCTTTCCCGCGGGAGCAGTGTCTACCCAAGTGAAAACTCTCCTACACATGCAACATGCACAAGAGCTCCTTCTTTGATTTCAAATGAGTCAGCTCTGTGATCCCCTCAAGGCTTATAAAAATCGGCATCTTATCACCAGGCTGAAAAAAATAAGACTATACTCTGGTTTCCTTTCAGATCAAATACGCGTTTTGCCCTTTTGCCAAAACAAAGCAAAACAAAACAAAACCCTCAGAATTTCTACATGAAATCTTATTATTATTTTTTAATGAACAAGTGCATTGCCAACCTAGAAAACTAACTTGTACAAAGACATGGGCCCATACTCTTAATTCTCACCTTCTCTTGTCGGTTTCAGCCATGGTTCCTCATTTCACAAACACCAGAGTACACTGCTTTGTCTTTGGGGATAAACAAAACAAACATACCTCCAGCCTTCTGCAATCCGTCAGTTCTCCTATGACATGGGGACCCAGTGAAAGAGGGAAAGGGCAGCGATGAGATCTGCCTCCCATGCCTTGACTCAATGCCTTGTGTACTCTCCTCACCAAAATGAGAGTAACTAAAGAGCAACCAGCCAAGTAACCAAGGGGACATGCTAACCCTGTTTCCTATGGGATGAAGGACGGCTGCAAAGATGCTGTTATAGGGTATCCTCTTGAATGACTGGAAAAAATGAGCAGGAAGAGCAAGGGTCCCTGTTGGGTTTTGTTTCAGATTGGCCACTTGAGGTTCTTCCCAGCCTCAAGGCTGGGTTGCCTCAGTAGTCCCGTGACTCCTCTGCATACATACAGAAATAAATGAGCAGAACCCAGAAGACAAAATTACGATTTACACAAGTGCACACAGCATGCACCAAATTTGCTTAAAGATTAGAATGACTCAGGTCTTGAAATCTACCTGAGCAATCCAATCCACCTGTTCCTAGGGTCAGTTTGCCATATCCTGTTCTTATGAGGATGATACAGTCATTCCATTACCCTGGGGAAATTGCAATTACTCCAAGACAGAATAGTTTAGAAGCTCCCATCTTGCAAAAACCAGGGAATCGTCTTATTCTCTACAGTGTCTTCTGGTCACTTCCATCCTTGGACTCTCAGGTCTATGTCTTCCCAAGGTGGTAAAAAAGGATTAAATAGCACATAATCACAAATGGAGTCCACTGCTTCTTAAATAAGCCACCTGGTTCCCTATAATGTGAAAGGCAAATGACAATTGCAATACTAGCTATGTGACAACCCTTAGGGTTCCATCAGGCTAATTTTAAGTAAGATTGGTCCCCATGTCCTTTCACCTACAGTAGGTATTTGTCTCATGGCTATGACCAGAAGGAAGTTCTGGCCTGCAGATGTGGCATACCTGGGCACACCAACATTAGTGTGTTTGTGGGAAATAAAATCTCTCAGACACACCATTTCCCATTCATACCTCTTAATTTGTATTTGCAATGTTAAGGTCTTAATTTGCTCTTGAGATGTTAATGAAATATTCTCTACAATTGCTAAACACAGTTTTTCATGCCTACGCAGGGTTCAATCCCAGGACCCTGGGATCATGACCAGAGCCAAAGGCAGATGCTTAACCAACTGAGCCACCCAGGTGCCCCTAGAGTCACCTCCTTTTACTATTGTATTCATCTCTGTATTCCCAGCATTTTCAACAGTGACCAGAGCCCAGCAGGTGCTCTGTGACTGTTTAATGAGTGAACTCACGTCTAATAAGAAACAAAGAAGTTTTGCCTCTAAGACAAAAGACCACCACTGTTCAACACTGTTGTAGAAAGACACTATCTCTCAATTGTTGGAGAGCCTGTGGCTTTGGAAATCCTTTTCCCAGTGTGTGTGTGTGTGTGTGTGTGTGTGTGTGTGTGTGTGTATCCATCCCATATATATTCAACAGGGGTTGAGATGGTGGGAAGAAAAAAACAGTAGACTAAAAGAAATGGGCAAGAACATCAAAGGTAGAGGGCCATTCAGAGTGAGGACATGAATCAAATATGGGAAATGAAAATACTTTCCAAGTATACTTTTAAAAATTATTTTTAAAAAATATATTTTTAAAAACTGATAAATATTAAAAAATGCATGTGAGGAGAAGCTGAAGGGGGGAAAAATGAAAATTGTACAGAGAAATGGTTAGCAGGGGAAAAAATGGAATATAGATCTATAAAACCACCTAGGGACTTCTTCATAATCAGAACACTTCCTCGGTTTTGGCCTCATTTGTCTCTTCCTCTTCTTCCCTCTTTATCCTGCTTCCTTCTTAGGGGTGCTGAGAGTTCAACTCCAGAAGAGCTGCTCGAGCAGGAACCCCTCACCCTGAGACAAGTGTCCTTGTTGCTTGGCCGCTGGCCCCTGCAGCAAACCCTGAGCTTCACTTCTGCTCTCGCTCCTTTTTGCAGGCTTCATTTACCATGGCCACTTCTACAGTTTGCTTGCTTTGTTTTGTGGGTTAGGAAGACAGGGAGGGAAAAAAAAAATCTCTCCGTTGTGAGAAGCCTGCGCTAGAAGGGGTTACCCCCTTCCCACTGGAGAATTTCCGTGTCTCAAAATGAAACTGGGTTAATTGGGAAGAGCACGGAGAAATACTGAAGCCCAATTAACAAAATCTACAGTCTCCCAATTAACAAGATAATTGTTAAATGGCTTTGGGGCAGCATTTAGAGCTTTGGAAAAGAAACCACTTGTTCCTGGCTTAGTCAGAGAGTAGCTTAAGATCCTCTCTGCCCCATAAAAGGAGCCCAGAAGTACAGAAGGAGACTTCAAGAAGTTCAGATAGACTATCCTCGTGGAAAGCCCTGGACGGACGCCATGCATCTTGAGGAGCCTGAGCAGAACTATTTCTTGCATGGTGGACTTTATTCCAGTGGTATCACCTGTCTCAACCCTCCCTTTCTGAGGCGGGAAATCACAGTCCCTGGGAGCACATTTGCCTCCATCACGAAGAAGACACTTTGCGCACGAGGAGAGCTCAGTCCTGGCCATGACAGACCCAGCCGCCATCTGCCTCCTTCCAGTTCCTGCACGGTCTGTCCTCTCCCCGGTACAGGACACACGGGGGAACCAGCTGTTCATGTTCTGGCCGGATGTCGCAAGGAAGTCAAGCCATGGTGCCTGTGGTGTGGCCGCCGAGCATCCTGCTGGTCCCCCCGGGGCGGCGCACAAGACCCCTCTGTGTGCATCTCCCGCCAGCGTCCAGGACACCAAGGCCTCCATTGTCCGTGGAGGGATTTCCCTTCACTCGCATGGTATTGTGCTATTACCCTTGAAACAGGTTTCTGGTTTTGTTTTTAATGCTATTTTACCAGGAGGGGAGTAAAAACCAGGGCGCCAAGTTCTGCCACCGCGGCACTGGGAGCCGCTCTCTACAGAAGAGCACTGCCCGAGGTTTGAATTGAAAACACCACTGTCCACACCTGAAGTTAGCCATTCTGGTACATTCTGTGCTTCTTCAACCCAGCCTGCTAGCATCTTCTTCCCTTTGAATTACTGGGAAAGTTTTTGGAATACAAAGAATAATTTCCACTATATGGGCAGGAAAGCCTTCAACCAAGTGTAAACTCAGCGCTGTTAATTGTTCATATTTTATTCTGCCATGTGGCCCCTGATGCCCCATAAGAAAAAGACTGAGATTTCTTCTCTCAGATCCATGGGATAGTTGGTGATCAGCCAAGTTCCACCCCCACTTCCCAACAACAACAACAAAATGTCCTACAGACTTCTGTGCTTGGGGCTTTTTGGATTTTTTTTCTTTTTTTAATATTCTCTTCCCCAATGTTTTACCCCTAGAAGCCTGGGAATTAATGAAGAATTGTTAGGATTCATATACTTGCTTTTAAAATCTCAAGAATAGTACTCAGTCGAGTTCCCATACACTATAGGAAAAGCTCAGAAGCTGAAATGCATCAAAGATATGAACAAACACTTTTCCAATGAAGACATACAAATGGCTAACAGACACATGAAAAAATGTTCAAAATCATTAGCCATCAGGGAAATTCAAATCAAAACCACACTAAGATACCACCTTACACCAGTCAGAATGGCAAAAATTGACAAGGCAAGAAACAACAATTGTTGGAGAGGATGCGGAGAAAGGGGATCCCTCCTACATTGTTGGTGGGAATGAAAGTTGGTACAGCCACTCTGGAAAACAGTGTGGAGGTCCCTTAAAAAGTTAAAAATTGAGCTACCCTATGACCCAGCCACTGCACTACTGGGTATTTACCCCAAAGATACAGACGTAGTGAAGAGAAGGGCCATATGCACCCCAATGTTCATAGCAGCAATGTCCACAATAGCTAAATCGTGGAAGGAGCCGAGATGCCCTTCAACAGATGACTGGATTAAGAAGATGTGGTCCATATATACAATGGAATATTACTCAGCTATCAGAAAGAACGAATTCTCAACATTTGCTGCAACATGGACGGCACTGGAGGAGATAATGCTAAGTGAAATAAGTCAAGCAGAGAAAGACAATTATCATATGGTTTCTCTCATCTATGGAACATAAGAACTAGGAAGATCGGTAGGGGAAGAAAGGGCTAAAGAAAGGGGGGGTAATCAGAAGGGGGAATGAAGCATGAGAGACTATGGACTATGAGAAACAAACTGAGGGCTTCAGAGGGGAGGGGGGTGGGGTAATGGGATAGGCTGGTGATGGGTAGTAAGGAGGGCACGTATTGCATGGTGCACTGGGTGTTATACGCAACTTCATGAATCATCGAACTTTACATCAGAAACCAGGGATGTACTGTATGGTGACTAACATAATAAAATATATTATTATAAAAAATAATAATAGTTAATTAATTAATTAAAAAAATAAAACCACAGGTGGCTTATCTGCATGAAAAAGCCATTCCTCCCCAGAAGATTTCTATAGGAACCTATCTGAACACTTCAGTGGAGGGAGTTTCCTGCAGAGGAATCTAGCAGAGCCAAAGTCTCATCGTGATCCTTGACCGGCTCTGAATTGGTGGCTTTTTCCCACGGAGTACAAAAGAAACTTGAACCAGGGCTTTGGTCCTCCTGTCACCTCTATATCAATGACAAGCTGCAGCAAACCATGGCTCAGCTGCCCAAGTGCACTTGACTGGCAAGGCTGTTGGAAAGTAATAGGAGAAGTGTCAGGGAAGACTGTAGGTAGCAGAAGCGATAATGAGACCTGGTGAACCCCAGCCCCCACCAAGATTAAATGTGCAAGTGTCTTTCTTCTCTAATTAGACATGTATACCATTCATTTTCCAACCTTAAGAAACATCCAGGGACAGTGCTGAGCGTGCCAATTTTTCTATTGACCTTTCACAGCTTTGCAAAGCAAAAACCCCTCTGTTGGGGGGGCGGGCAGGGGAGTCCAGACTCAGCACTCCCTCCCGACGAGGCTTGCACAGTCTGCCAGTCCTTCAGCAGAGCCCGCTGTCACAGGCGGGGACTCTGGGAGGGAGGGATGGTCTGTTGAATGTTTGCATCTTCAATCCAAAGAATTTATCCCATATGCTACAGGCAGCCTCAGATCACGGAAGCATTTTTTCTGTGCTTTCTGAACGGAACAGCTTGTCTCTTCCTGCTGCTTTACAAGCATAAAGAAGAGGAAATAAATACTCAAGTTTTTTGGTGAGTTATAGGCAAATGCTTAGTGCTCACATCTTGTGACTATAAACATTTGCGCTGCCTTCTCTCCCCTCCTCTCTGGCTTTTGGGAGATTTTGAGCATTTCTGAGGACACAATGGTCTTTACCAAAGTGTGTATTTTACTCAACCTAGTTCTAACCTTGCTATCCAAGACATGCCAGTTGTAATAAGATGTAACGGTACAGAATTAATGTGATACTGGGGAAGAGGCAGAGGTCAGAGAGAGCAGAGACCCTTGTTCCAGAGCTGTTTCCATGGCTCACTAGCTGTTTGGCTTCCAACAGGCCACCTCTCTGGGCTTTGGTTTTCTACTGTCCAAAATGAGATGGAAAGCAGAGAAGGGGGCCCATCCTGGCCAGCAACACGCCCAAACTAGGTTTCTCCTATCAATTACTAGCACAACTTATTCATGCCCTCCAGCCATTTATATATGCCCCATCACACACACACACACACACACACACACACACACACACACACACATGCACACACAGCCACACACACAAATGGGCATGCACACAAATGTATTTTAAAGACATTTTAAAATTATGAAGGCAGAAGATGTTCGGTAGAAAAACTAGAACTGTCAAGGGCCTCCTGAAGGTCTAGAACTGACCATCTGAATAACAACACTACCTTAAGGTTATGTCATTCTTTCCCCAAAAATGTGGTCTGATTTTCTCCCCAAACCGGCTCTACCCACTGACTTTCTCCGTCTCAATGAAGAGCAGCTCTGGTCTTCTAATTGCCCGTGCCAAAACCTGAGGTTCAGCTTTCATTCTTTTCTCTGCCACCCCACTTTCCAGTTATCGACCAATCCTGTCTGCCTCACCTGGAAATATACCTAGACTCAGAACGGCCCTCAATTGGTCTCCTAAGTATCTCCCTATTTTCACTCCCCACTAAGTCTATCCTCAACACAACGGTCAGAGTGATTCATTTAGAAAGTAAGACAGATCCTGTGTCACTGGTGATCCAAACCCTGAAAAGGATTCCTTCTCGCTGGGGGTGAAGCCCAACCCCCGCTTGGCCCAGCAGAGGGTACCTGCTCTGAACTGATTCCCCACCTCTTGTTCCCCCCGAGACAGCTCCACCAGCCTCTCTCTGCTATTCCTCCCACACACCAGGTGCACACCCCACCTCAAGGCCTTTGACCAGAAAATTCTTTCGCCCCTGCCCTCACCCTCAAGGTTTACCCCTCCCTCTTCAAGTCTCTCATCAAATGTGAATAAGAATTCCCCCAACTCCCATCATGCCCTTGACACTACAGACCTCCTTACGAGCCCCTACCATCCCGTGACAGACATTTAGTAGTTTCCTCCCCCAGACCAGCCCCGCGGGATATAAGCTCCGTGAGGGCAGAGGCTTTGTCTAGTTGGCTTTGTGCTAATCCTCGGGGCTAGAGTAGCACACAGTAGGAGCTCAGGAAACATCATGATATGAACAAAAGCTTCCAGCGTGTTCTGGCTGTCTACACTGTGAGTCTAGCAGCTGAAATGGATTCAGCAGTGAACAAGTTGACATGCACCCTGCCTGACAGCCATGCTTTACTGGAGAAAATCTACCTGTGTGGATTATTTATTAATTACTTTAAGTTAGATCATCTCAGATAGTGATAAGGATTAACAGAACAAGGGCGCCTGGGTGGCTCAGTCGGTTAAGTGTCTGCCTTCGGCTCAGGTCATGATCTCAGGGTCCTGGGACTGAGCCCCACGTCAGACTCCCTGCTCAGTGGAGAGCCTATTTCTCCCTCTCCTCCGCACTTGTGCTCTCTCTCAGTATCTCCGTAGCTATCTCTCTCTCTCTCAGATAAATAAATATTTTTTTAAAAAGATGCTTACTCCTCTTTCTCTATAACATCATTAAAAAAAAAAAGATTAACAGAATAAAGAAAGGCTAAGGGTAGGTATGAAGGGGAAATACTTTGAGCTGAGACCTGAATGTCAAGAAGGAGGTAGCCCGGAGCAAAGAAGCATTCCAGGCAGAGCAAACATTAATGCAAATGTCCTGAGGCAGGTACACAGGTGGGTATGTAGCAAAGAACAGAACATGGTGCTTCAGCAGAGCACGGGAAGAGGTGAGGATGGGATGAGCAGAGGGTCTGAACAAAACACTCATACTTCACGGTAAATCTCATGGAAGCCAGTGGAGAGATTCAAGCGCATGAGCGATACAGTCTAGTTGACATTTTTAGATTATTCTGACTTAACTGTGGAGAATGGTCTTTTTGTAAAGTAATGGTGCATGCAGTTATGAGGCTGTCATGCAGTGATCTAGGGAGAACCAAGACATAGGGATGGCCAGAAAGCTAAAATGGGTATTATTATGTCTGTTTACAAAGACACAGAGCCCTACAGAAAGAAGTTGAGACATTCTCAAGATGGGCATTGCAAATGAGTGGCAAAAGGAAGGGCTACAACCTAATTCTCTCGATTTCTGGTCTAATAATAGGAAAACAGTAAAAAAAAAAAAATCATCTATTGAATTAATTAGTCCTAACAGCTAAATAAACGCCTTCCTTTCTAGCAAGATGTCTCCCATAAAATCATTCCTCGGGCTCCTCTCCTTCTGAGCGTCAAGGCTTCTCTTCTCAGGGAAATCCAATGGATACACCAGAAATGGATCCACCGAAGGGTGTCCCCTCCCTCCTGGTCATTCATACCGTGTGATGCTGAGCAGTCTGGAAGGGCTAGTTCACCAACAACTGCTTCCGGAAAAGGAAATACCAAATGGAGTTTAACTGACAAGACCCCACATCGTGTTCTCCCGGATGAGCCCCTGGAGGAAGGATGGCAGCTCAAGCATGGATGCCCAGGGAATCCCCATAGAGCAGAGAGGCAGGGGGAGCCTCGGGCACAACCATTTGGGTAGTGATGGTAATAATCAGTGAGAAGGACCTTGACACTGACTAATGAGAGGTAAGAAGCCTCTTAAGGAGGAATATTGTAAACTTGGGAAGAGCCTAGTCAAGAGACCCAGATTCTGATCCAGGCTCTCATATCTGCTCGACCCCCATTGGGGCAGTCGGTGGAGGGTGGGAGTGGGGGGCAGATCAATTTAGTGGCTCGCTCACTGGGGTTCCTGGAAGCATTCCATACAGCTGGCCTCATCCCGCTCTCCTCTCTTTTCAAGAGTTAAACAGAAGCACCATGTAAGACAGTAAGCTCACGTCGACAACTCTGATGGAAGTTCTATGTTTTTAGTCAATGCAAGAAAAGGAAAATATTTATGTCTTATAAAGCAATTCAGAAGAAACCTTTGTAAAAGGACGTTTTGGACCAGAGATGAAGAAGGGAAGTCGCAGAAGGGATCCTTAAGGGTAGATAGGTTAGAGACCACGTGGCTTGATGTTCTCCCTGAGTCCAACCAGCTTTAACAGTCTAGAGACTCTCTACTGTTGAAAATCCCAGGGTTGGGATGGGGGGAGGGGGGCATTCATAGAAGGTGCTACTAAAGGATGGAGCACATTTGTAGCCAGGATGGGCCCCAGCTACTGCATGTCCAAGGTAGGATCCCATCACAGGGCCACTTCCCAGGGGTAACGTTGCTTTCCAAGTGGGTTAGAGGAGATAAGATGTGACGGGTGGGGCGAGCGTGGGCCCAGGGGTCAGGAAGCCTAGGTTCTAGCTCTGGGATGCACTCAACTCACTGAACCATTTTGAGCCTCTGTCTCCTGATCTGTAAAACTGGAATAGACTAAGTGATCCTTAGGGCCCCTTCTAACTTCTGTATAAAAGTTCTGTAAGTCCAGAGATTTCAATAAGGTCATTTGGTTTTAACCTGGTTTCCCTAGAAACCGGAAGCTAAGGCAAAGCAGCCATGTTAGCGTTTTAGTGTGAGAGTACGCTGCCAGGGAAAAGAAAGAAGCAAAAGAGAAACGAAGTAAAGAAGGCAGGGAGCGTGTACAAGGGGGCAGGCCGCCAAGCTGGCCACACCCTTGCAACACAGACAACAACGTAAGGCTCATTCTCGTGAACTGTGTCTCAGAACAATCCAGAGAGGGGAACAAAGGAGAGTGGTGTGTGGCCCCCCGACAGCTCTCGGCTGAGGCCCTCCACGGGAAGTGAAGTCAGACAGAGGGGCCACTTCACCTAAGGTCACACCCCCTGCCAAGGGCACCCCACATCCAGCGACCAGTTGATAAGGGGTTCCAAAAGCTCAGCCCCATGGCACCAATTTGGGACAACTCTGAAGGGCCATCCTAATGGCAGACCTCCATGCACCGGCAGAGGCCTTTGCTGTGAAAGCATCACACTTTGTCCTTACCCTCTGTCCACGCCCACTCTGCCAGGGAGAAGCAGCCTGAGCCTACCTCCGGAACACATAGCAATAATTTTAAGTAAAGTCGAGGAAAAATCCAAAAACCTATCATTCCTCTCTTCCCTACCACTGTTTTGGGAAGTGAACAAAGGCTTTGTGTCATTCTGCTTTAAATTCAAAATCACTACCGAGGACAAAGAGGACCGTTTGTTATTGCCAGACAAGTTCCCGCCCAGAAATGACTAGTTATGAATTTGCATATCAAGTAGGTGGGTCAAACTTCTGAGTATTTACATGGAATATCAATAGTAATTTGTTTTTAAATTCCTAATGTTCCTGAGCATCCCTGCCTTCCTCTCCGACTTCTCTGACTCCCCCCGAATGAAGAAGGCCTAAGAGCCTGTGAATAAATGTCTTGTCCGTATTTAAGGAAAATCCCAGGATTTTCCAAATCGCTAACCATTTTCCAGACCACTAACACACTCTCTGACCACCCATGACGGTGCTCTGAGGCCTTAATGTTCTACCCTCCTTTATACAGGCCGGCTTTGAGCACCTGCTATCCAAACACCCCTTGCTTTCTCTGCCACCTTGGGCCAATTTCCCTGCTTGCCTGTCAGCAGAAGTGAGAGATTTCTAGTATTCTCTCTGGTCTACATAGCACTAAGGGGAGGGGGGCAATCACATCCAAACTCGAACATTCAGGACAAAGGAACCACTTTGGAACCTGGATGATCTCTGTTCCTTGTTGACACTGATCACACAAACGACTACCTAACTGTTCACTTTTCCTTTCTCATTCTGCTTTAGGTGACATCAGTCAGAGGACAGTGCCCACAGGAGGGGTATTAAACATCTCCTTCTTCTCTGCAGTCGGGATCATGCCATGTCGAGCTGGCAAAGTACTGGCCTAACCTCAGTCTAACATGCTTGAAAAGGGATGGAGAGAACTATTAGATGGTCCAAAAGAAAACATGAGAGTGTGGAAACAAAGAGCCCGCTCTACAAAGAACCAACAGGAGAAGCAGGGCACTGGATCTGGACAAATGAGTCAACGTGGCCTTTATGCGGCAGTGCGCGCTTGCGTCAACGGAGCCGGCGTATACTTTGTATTTCATCTGTGTTCGCGTTTTGGGTGGCAAGAAGTGGAAACCAACATGTTAGCATAAAAAAGGAAGAGGACGAGAAGGAGGAGAAAGAAGAAAACACTGAAGTGGAACCCGAAGAAAAACCGTTGCTTCCTCAAAGGATAGGAGGCAGTTCGAAGAATTAATGGAAAATTTGAGTATTAGACTAAAAAGCCACAGTGGAGGGCAGACCCGTGGACCTAGGTAGTAGCTGTGGCCAATAGGACAATGAATGGAGCTCCTACTTTTCTCTCCCCTTGTTTCAAATTCTCCAAAGTCAGCCTCCCAATGGCCCGCCTGGCGTCACACGCCCACCTGTTGGCTGGTAGATGGTGGAGGCCATTGGCTGGCAGTCTGCCCGCAGTGAGAAACAAGTTAGTCCCCAAAGGAAGAGGCAGGTGCATTTCCCCAAGGAAGGGGGAAAGATCTTGGATAGTCTAAATTAGATGCTCAGTGGTAATCCGGTAATGTGCAGCACTGGGAGGCTTATTAGAAATGCAAATATGCTGGCAGAGCCTCAGGCCTCCTGAGTCAGAATGTCTGGGGGTGGGCCCCAGGAAGCCGCATGGCAACCATTTCTCAAACGAGCTCAAGTTTGAGAAGCCCTGGCCTAAACAATCAGATGCTAACCCTGGCTCCAAAGTGTATGACTGGAACAAACAGGTTGAAGGTTGAAAGAAGAGATTGTGGACAGAAATAAGGAAAGCCATGTCTAAGTGTCGTAAGTGCAGTGACAGCCCAGGGAACCAGGAAGCTCCCCATTGGAGAAAGGATTAAAGTGGGAACTCTCAGAATGTTGTGGAAGACATCGAACACCAAGTGACCTTTCAAGTCCCTTGTAATACTGAACGTTGACCTTGTAATGCTGAGTGTTTTGCCCATGATTTTTTCTTTTTTTTTTTTTTTTAAGATTTTATTTATTTATTTATTCGACAGAGATAGAGACAGCCAGCGAGAGAGGGAACACAAGCAGGGGGAGTGGGAGAGGAAGAAGCAGGCTCCTAGCAGAGGAGCCTGATGTGGGGCTCGATCCCAGAACGCCAGGATCACGCCCTGAGCCGAAGGCAGACGCTCAACCGCTGTGCCACCCAGGCGCCCCCCCATGATTTTCTTTAAATATCTACTGGTCAGTGATCATGACATAGAGCCTTTTTCTAGAGAAACTATAATTTCGCTTTGAATTGTGCCTTAATAGAGAAACTTTGTCTGCCCCTGAGAGGACGAAGAAGAGCTCATATCCCAGGGGCAGGAGGGGACTTTTTTGTCCTGACATGTGCCACTGTTAGACTTCCCAGGGAGAGGCTGGGCCTTGGCTGGGCAGGCTAAAAAGAAGCCTGGACTCTGGAACTTTCCAAGTGGGCACAGGGCCTAACAGCTGCCAATCCTAATAAATATTCTCTTTCGTGGTCCATTATCCAGTGATAAAGCTCCCTGGATTCACAAAGCCTGTCCAAACAGTCGGCTGGATCATAGAGCCCCAAAACCAAAACAATATAATAAATACTTATTGAACAGATAAAGAAAAATCGAAAAAGGAAAAAAACCCTTAGGATCACACACAGATGTATGGTCACACTGGGACATCAATAGGAGTCCTTTTTTAGATTGCATTAGCATTTCCCCCAATCAAAAATAATCCTGGAGAAGGTAGTAAGGAAACTGGCATTTCTCTTTGATCTCGTTATGCTTGCCGAGGAGGATGACTTGTAGATTTTTCCAGCCACTCAGCTGGGAAACCCTCTTTCATGGAAATACCATGTTTCTTCAAAATACACTCGAAATTACCTGAGAGTGACCTTCTATAAAAACCAAGCCAGTCCTGACGTTTCCCAGGCTCGCAGAAGGAGAGAGCACTGGCCTTGCCTCCAAGCACTAAAATGCTGTTTCCCCTTGCTTCTGCTAAGATCCAGTGATAGGGAAAAAGACGTAAAATGCCCCCGACAGAACAGCTATACAACCCTTCCTTCTTAGGGGAAGGCAAATTTCACTCATAAGGTTTTTCTCTTTTCATTTAGACCCGTAAATGTACGCATGGGCTCTTCGGGGGGGACTGTGAATCTCCCGAGTTTGCTCATAAATGTCCTGAATGTAGGAATGCGGGCAGTGAGTGACAGAACATACAAGGCCTTTGCAGCAGTCTGTGTGTTTCACCGTTCTTATTCTTGACAGACACATTATGTTGCAAACACCGAAGTGCTAGCTTTATTTCTCTTCTGCCAAAAACAAGGCCCAAATCGTGGCACATTTAAAATCTGTATGGGACACATACCCTCATTCAGTGTTATAAGGCATTGATCTGAAAAACTTTGGTGGAATGCTTAAATGGAAAAGAAAAAACAACCCTTACTGCTATACAGAAAAATAACATGACAGACATAACTCATTTCAGCTGATGTGGCTTGTTTTTTTCAGAGAGGAATTATTCTCATGATTTTTTGCTTTGACTGCTTTGTTTTTCAGCTGTCTTTCCCGTAAAGGGGGCAGCCATCTTATTTTTTAGGTGGCAGCCAAAGATGTTATACATTCACCACCTGGGAAGGTAAACAAGGTGATTAATTCGGCCAACCTGCTGACAACGGATGCAGGTCCTTGTCCTCACTGATTCCAGAAGTATGTCTCTGCCCACTGGCTGGGTTGGGTCACTCCCACAGTCACAGCTTATCAGTCCGTGACAAATTTCAGACACAACAGTGTGGCATTCAAGGGCCTGATGGCCCTCTGGCTGGCCCTCCCCGACTCTCTCACTTAGTTTTGCCATTCCTCTTCTCCCCCATATCTCTATACCCTCCTGTCCCCACTCCACACCACTCACTCTAACCCGGACTCTTCTCTCATCACAGTTCATTCAGACTCTGTCCCTAGAGTGGAGCCTGATGAACATTCTTTCCTGGTTCTTGTGTTCGATACCACAGTATGAAGGTTTCTTAACAGATCTATTGCCCTCACCAAACTCTGAGGACAGAGCCGATCCTTCTTCTTCTTACTCTGTAATTCCATAGCATGTGCCATGTAGTCTTTAATAAATGTATAGTGATGAATGAGTGATTTAATAAATAAATGAATGTCATGAATGTATTAGTAGAGGTCCAAAAAATACAGAAACACAGTAGACCAATCTAGAAACTAAGCTATTCACCAGCAAATGTTTTTAGTGCAACTGGAATACTTAGAAATCAACCTATCACTAAGTATCTCTTACAATGAACATATATTAATGGCAAATGTCTATAAATTATTCAAGTGACAAATACCCATTGTTGTGATAAACATAAAAGAGTTCAATAACGTAATCCCTGTCCTTCAAGTCTTTTCAGAACCCTCTCTCACATATTTACCCTCTGGAGGTCAATCTTTCAAAATCGTAGAAATTGCCACTTTATGCCCATAATTATTTTTCCCTGGCAAGTTACTAAAACTCATGCCTTCCTGGTATCTGCCAAAGGCCACAGAAAGTAGACCAGAGTTTCAGCTAGAGAACCAGTACCTGTCAACTTCCTTTTTTGTCTTTTCCTCTAGAAGTTTTTCACCTTAGACCTGAAGGATGAAATGAAGTTGCAGGCAAAGTCAGGGCAGAAGCATTCCAAGAAGAGGGAACAAAAGAATGAAGATCTTAAGATTAGAAAGGAGCTTGGTGTGTTCAAGGTGCAGGCGGAAGACCATGTGAATGGAGTAAAGTCAGAAAGGGTCCAATGGAGGGGCGCCTGGGTGGCTCAGTTGTTAAGCGTCTGCTTTCAGCTCAGGGCCTGATCCCAGGGTCCTGGGATCAAGCCCTGCATTGGGCTCCCTGCTCTGCTGGGAGCCTGCTTCTTCCTCTCCCACTTCCCCTGCTTGTGTTCCCTCTCTTGCTGGCTGTCTCTCTGTCAAATAAATAAATTAAGAAAGAAAGAAAGAAAGAAAGAAAGAAAGAAAGAAAGAAAGAAAAGAAAAGAAAAGAAAAGAAAAGAAAAGAAAAGAAAAGAGAAAAGGTCCAGTGGCCTGAGGTAATTGTCAGACACCCAACTACAGAGCAGGGACACTCAGAGAACACCAAGCAGGATAAATGCCAAGAAAACTACACCTAGGCATATCAAATTCAAACTTCAGAAAATCAAATATTTTTTTAAAAAATCTCGAAAGAACACAGAGGATAAAAAAACCTTACCTATAGAGGAGCAAAGGTAAGAATTACATCCAACTTCTCTTCAGAAACTATGCAAGCAGGAAAAGAGTGAAATAAAATATTTAAGGTGTTGTAAAGAAAAAACTCAGCAATCAAGATTTCCACATCCAGGAAACTATACTTCAATAAAGATTCTCTATGACAAAAAATTTTTTTGTTATTGCAGTGTAAACTGACTAAGACAAGGGATCAATAACCAGATATATAAAGAACTCCTACAACTCAACAACGATGACAATAAAATGTACTGTATGGTGACTAACATAATATAATAAAAAATCATTATAAAAAAATAAAATACAAATACAAATACAATATACTGCACATAAAAAAAAATCCAATTTAAAAAATGGGCAAAGGATTTGAACAGACATTCCTCCAAAGAGGATTTGCAAATGGCACTAAGCACTTGAAAAGATGCTCGGCATTAGTAATCATTAGGGAAATGCAAATCAAAACCACAATGAGATGCTACCCACACCCATGAGGATGGCAAGTGTCATGAAGACAGAAAATTACATGTGTTGGTGAGGATGTGGAGAAATTGGATCATGTGTGCACTGTCGGTGAGAACGCAAAATGGTGCAGCCACTATGGAAGTTAGTACGGCACATTCCTCAAAAAAATTAAATGTAGAGGGGCACAGTTAGCTAAGCATCCAACTCTTAATTTCAACTTGGGTTGTGATCTCGGGGTCATGAGATCAGGCCCCACACTGGGCTCTGTGCTAGGTATGGGGGCTACTTAAGATTCTCTCTCTCCCCCTCTGCCCCTCCCCTCTGTGCACTTTCTCTCTATAAAAAAAGAAAGAAAGAGGGCGCCTGGGTGGCCCAGCGGTTAAGCGTGTGCCTTCGGCTCAGGGCATGATCCCGGCGTTGTGGGATCGAGCCCCACATCAGGCTCCTCCACTATGAGCCTGCTTCTTCCTCTCCCACTCCCCCTGCTTGTGTTCCCTCTCTCGCTCGCTGTCTCTATCTCTGTCAAATAAATAAATAAAATCTTTAAAAAAAAAAAAAAGAAAGAAAGAAAGAAAGAAAGAAAGAAAGAAAGAAAGAAAGATTAAACATAGAATCACCAAATGATCCTGCAATTCCACTTCAGTGTATATGCTCAAAAGAGTTGAAATCAGGGATTAGGAGAAATATTTGTGCATCCATATTTTTAACAGCCCCAAATTGGAAACAACCCAAGTGTTCATCAACAGATAAATAGGTAAGAAAACCCAGTATGTAGCTATAGGGAACTATTACTCAGCCTTACAAAAAGAGGACATTCTGACACATACTACACACGAATGAACCTTGAAGATATTATGCTCATTTCACTAAACAAAAAATACTGTATGATTCCACTTCTAGGAGGTATCTAGACCAGTCAAACTCATAGAGACAGTAAGTAGAATGATGGTTGCCAGGGGATGAGGGGAGAGGCAAGCAGGGAGTTAGTGTTTAATGGGTTTAATGAGTTTTGCAAGATGGAAAGAGTTCTGTGGATGGATGGTGGTGGTGGCAGCACCAAAACGTGAAATACAACACGCCACTGAGGAATACACTTAAAAATGGCAAAAATGGTAAATTTTACATTGCGCCTATTTACCACAATAAAAAATACAAGCAAATCCATGAAGTCAATGTATAAAGATAAAAATTTTATACATAATGATTTAAATTATATACGATAAGAAAAAATAAAATCCTAGGGGAAAACACACAAAATATTGACATCAAATCTTTTTGAGGAGTAGAGTCATGATTACTTTTTTAAGATTCCATATATGGGGTTTAAAGATGGTTTGTAATAACTGTGTATTACTTTTTAAAAAATTTTTTATTATGTTATGTTAGTCACCATACGGTACATCCTTAGTTTTTGATGTCGTGTTCCATGATTCATTGTTTGCGTATAACACCCAGTGCTCCATGCAATATGTGCCCTATGCTAAGTGAAATAAGTCAAGCAGAGAAAGACAGTTATCATATGGTTTCACTCATTTATACGTATTACTTTTATAATAAAACAATTTAGGAGAAAAAGTATGTGACTGAGGGACGATATATTTGGCAGAAACCAAGGAATCAGTAACGCTCACCAAGAGTTAAAAGTCAGTGAAAGAAACAATGTGGACCCTAACTTGAAATTGATAAGGTAACTAAAAATCAGTTTATATATTTGAGCTGCATAAATGCAAACAGAAACATCATTCTGGTTTCAACAAGAATACCAGACCTATGAAAAACAGGGGCAGAGGAAATAAACCAAAGTCACCAACATCACTTGGGTTTTTGTAGATAAGAGAACTCAAGACAGACTGTACAAAAAGGGGAACAAAATTTTTATTTCCCTTTACTCTAAAAAAAGCCTGTGCATTGGGGCAACTAGGTGGCTCAGTCGTTTAGGTGACCGACTCTTGATTTCAGCTCAGGTTGTGATCTCAGTGTCATGAGATCTGACCTGATGTAGAGCTCTGCTCTCTGCTGGGAGTCTGCTTGAGACGCTCTCGCTCTCTCCCTCTCCCTCTGCCCTTCTCCATTGTACTCTCTAAAATAAATAAATAAATAAATAAATAAATAAATAAATAAATCCTAAAAAAAAAAAAAAGGCCTGTACCTTTACCATCATGGCATTTCTAAGAAATCATTAACCACGGTAGGGGCGGAATTACAAATGGTAGCCTAGGACCTCCGGCAGGGGGTCGGCAAAGTCATTACGGATTATGAAAGACAAGAGAACCAACAAGAGAAAAATGATTCAGTAAAGAAAAAGAGAGCCAGAGCCGACCAACAGGAAGGTTATGAGAGTCAGAGACAATCTTCTCAAGGTCCATATGGACTACATGAGTTGAAATTGGATTAGGAAAACAAATCAAATTGCTTTTTTAATATTTGGGAAGCAATTTTAGAACAGCTTGAGTAATAACAAATTCAATATTCCCCTCTCTATTTATAAATGCAAACGCTTGTGCCAAGCAGGAAAACTGGCTGGCTGACTCTCCTTTATACAGGAGTCTATCCTCAGACACCCGGGCTTCGAGCGTGGCACTGGCACGCTATTATGGATGCGTTCCTTTTGGGGGTGGAGGAGAGAGAGAAGAGACAAGGAAGCACTTCCATATCTCTACAGTTCTATCCTTAGTATCTATCAAAATTTTAAATGTGCTCGACCTCTGACCCAGCAACCTACTTGTAGGAATACATCCTAAAGAAATTCTTGTACAAGTACACCCAAGCCCTGTTCATGGCAGTATTTTGACTAAAGGCAGCCACTTCAAGTCAACCCAAGTGTCCATGCATCTGAGAATGGCTAAATAAACCATGAAATGTTCCAGCTAGGGATACCATGCAGTCATTAAGCAGAATCAGTTATATCTGTCTGACATGAAAGGATGTCTATGGTATGTTGTTGAAGTAAAAAAGTAAAGTTTTGGGGCGCCTGGGTGGCTCCGTCATTAAGCGTCTGCCTTGGGCTCAGGGCGTGATCCCAGGGTCCTGGGATCGAGCCCCGCATCGGGCTCCCTGCTCCGCTGGGAGCCTGCTTCTTCCTCTCCCACTCCCCCTGCTTGTGTTCCCTCTCTTGCTGGCTGTCTCTCTCTTTGTCAAATAAATAAATAAAATCTTTAAAAAAATTTTTTTTAAAAAGTAAAGTTTTAATAATATATACAGTGGAATTTCATGTGCTTCAGAAACACATATATGTATTTGCGCGAGAGTAGGTGTGAACATGTACACATGTGTGTATATATACATGACTGTCTCGAAAGAGGTAGTAATAGCTAACTCACATGGTCTTAGTGATTATTAGCAACTACAAATTATTAGCAATAACACTCAAGGGAACAAGTATAAGTAAGAAAGGATGGGGAGAAACTATCCCTTTTTTAATTTGTCATCTTACACATTGATGCAAACTTTTTATAATTCTGAATATTAATGAAGTTAAAAGTATTTAAACTTATTTTAGATTTGGCTCTTCTTCGACATCTTTCTAACAAGGTTCAGAAATAAAGCTTAGAAGCCAAGCCTATTACAAAATTAAGAAGCCGCCAAGAAGCACATTATTCTAAAATATGCAGGGCACGAGAGCACTCCAGGCTCTCCTTTCGTCTGAAAACAGTCCTCAGGGTAACTATGGTATTGCTTTTGTCAAGTCTCCTGAGACCTCTAAAAAGATGCAGAATCTTCACTCAAAAACTGAGCATGAATTACGTAGCATTGCCAGGTCCTGCAGAGCCATCCTGCTAAGGCTGGATGGATTGAGCCAGCTCACCGTTGCTCGGAGCGAAGGACAAAACACTATCGCGGTTCTCCTGGTGCTGATGATAGCCACTACAAGTCACACTCAATCTGCAAAGAATGCCACCATTTCCCAGTCTCTGTCTCTGTCTACATGTACACCTACCTTAGTGTAAACCCTTCATTCCGTGTGTGTGTGTGTGTGTGTGAGAGAGAGAGAGAGAGAGAGAGAGAGAGAGCTAGAGCGCGCGCACATGCATCAGTTCAGTATTTACCCAACCTTCCTACGTCCATGTCGTTCTGAGGCTGCTGTCCGAAGTATTTTACATTCCCATATAATTTGTTCTTCATTTGAGTATAGTTGATACCATCTATGAATGTTTTGAATCCTTCTGGCAAAACTTGGAATCGTTATTAAAGCCGGCCCAGCGGGAGAAGGAGTCAAACCCCTTTCCTTCATAGACCACTGTGCTTGCGGTCAACATTTCACCCAGTGCTGCCCTCCACTTGTGCCCCTTCATGTTCTCCCAGGCGCTGGCTTCACAGTAGACCAGGACCAAGGATCTAGGTAGCCCCATGGTCTCAGGAAGACCCAGGATAAGAATAGGGGAATAAAAACAAGACGTGGTTACCATAAAGTTGGTTGTACTTCTCAAGAACTAGTCACGTTTGCCCAATAGCACAGCATCTCACAGAAGAGACAGGTGCCAAAAGCCTTCGATGATGGCACATTAACACAAAGAAACCTGAAGGAGCATGAGAGGTCACCTCAGCCCTTCCAGTGCTGGGAATATTAGCAGTTTCCACAGAGAAGAGGGAAAACTTTCAGCATCTCTGAGACAAAAACCGAATGACAACAACAGTTTTCTCTTGTTTACCTAAACAAGTGAATTTATTCTTTCTTCTCCTTCCGCCTGTTACTTAGTTAACATGATTCAGCCTTCACATTGAGATCAAGTGTGAGATAGCCAGTCAACCTTCCCCTAAACTCAGGCAATGTCCCTAAACTAGGCTCTCCATGTTCTGTACTGCTCCCATCATAGCGTAAACCAACATCGCGATTATCTCCTTCTTGTGTGATTGTTTCATCATGATTATGCCTGCCTCCTCACTAAACTCTAAGCTCCATGAGGACTTAGTCTGCCAGCACTGGGCCTAGAACATGATCAGTCCTCAAAAATTCATTGCATAGAAAGGCAAAAAAATAATGATGATGAAAGAAGGAACAGATGATGCCAATTCATCTCAAGCGGCCAGCCTCCCTTCTACTCAACACCACCATGGTCAGGCTTGACTCATTTGTCAGTACATGGACTAATCATCAATAGCAAAGGTAGTGTGGTTGATAAAGTATGTGTATAAGTCATTAGGGCTTATGCAAGAGAGAAGACGAAGGTTGTATAGGGCTCCTACCCCAGCTTCTCTAGTTTATCAGACATTCAGAGGCATGAGGCTGAAGTTAAGAGTAAAATCAGAAAATGTGCTTGTGGGAGAAAAGATAGGTGATAGAGAAGACCATCTGAAAGCAGGAGAGGCCAACCTTGGGGATAGTCTAGCAGTAATCATGATGGTTTAGTCTCAGGAAGACTGGTTTGGTGGTGTTTCAGTGCCAAAACACCCAATCCTTTGGAGGCCTTGATACTAGACATAAGCTCAACATGGAGAGGGTGGAATATGTTCCTACGAGATGTCCTTCATTAATCATGGTCCCTAACCCTGCCAAGAAAGCATTAAGATGACAAAGGACTAATTCGTCTTGCAAGAACTTGGGAGAGTTTATTGCCCCTATAAAGCCAATAGGCAATTCAATGAATCAAACCCATTTTAAAGAATACTTTGACAAATTATGTATCACTTTTAAAACCGTTTCTGTTATTAACGTATTACATTTCTTTCCAATTTCAAGTACCTCCCCTTCACCATAACAACCTGCATCCCATGACAAACAGCTATTATCAGCAGAGAGAGGAGCATTCCCAAATCAGACACGTCTGCCTTCTTTCTGAATGATCTGAGCCTTGTAGAATATTTTAAATTTCTTCTGCATTTATACTAATCATGGAACACTTTAGAATTGGATAATGCTAAGTGAAATAAGTCAAGCAGAGAAAGACAATTATCATATGATTTCTCTCATCTATGGAACATAAGAACTAGGAAGATCAGTAGGGGAAGAAAGGGATAAAGAAGGGGGGGTAATCAGAAGGGGGAATGAAGCATGAGAGACTATGGACTCTGAGAAACAAACTGAGGGCTTCGGGGGGGGGGATGGGATAGGCTGGTGATGGGTAGTAAGGAGGGCACGTATTGCATGGTGCACTGGGTGTTATACGCAACTAATGAATCATCGAACTTTACATCAGAAACCAGGGATGTACTGTATGGTGACTAACATAATACAATAAAAAAACATTTAAGAAAATGGAAAAATAAAAATTCCTAAGAAAATGTTCTATGAAATAGAACTGGAATAGACTTTAAAGTGACAAACATATCAGTTAATTCATGTGCCAGAAAAATAAATCAGTAATACAAAGGGAAAGGTTCTAAATATACAACACATACTCTTTTGTTTTTTTCAGTAAATCAATATTTACTGAACACCTATAATGTGCTGGATAGTGTGTTAGATGATGAAATACAGACCAAAACACATTTGTAGCAATGATGGTTAATTGAAGAGAAAAACAAAACAAAACAAGACTTCCCTAGGTACATGGGCAGAGGAAACAGACAATTCCCAAAAGAGGGCATAGTCTGAAAAAAACAAACATACATAAAAACCTGATTAAGTAGTGATTGGAGATAAAACTTAAAACCATAATGAGATTGGGGTGTTGGGGTGGCTCAGTCAAACATCTGACTCATGATCTCAGCTCAGGTCTTGATCTCAGGGCCATGAGCGCAATCCCTATGTTGGGCTCCATGCTGGGTGTGGAGCCTACTTAAAAAAAATAAAATACAATAATGAGATCATTTCAATGATCAAATGAACAAGAATTACAAGTGAAGAACATTCCCTTCCTTTTTTTTTAAGATTTATGTATTTATTTTAGAGAGAGAGAGAGAGAGAGAGGGAGAGCAGGGGAGGGGCAGAGAGAGAGATCTCAAGCAGACTCCCCACTGTGTGTGGAGCCCACAGGGGGCCCATGAGCGCAATCCCTATGTTGGGCTCCATGCTGGGTGTGGAGCCTACTTAAAAAAAATAAAATACAATAATGAGATCATTTCAATGATCAAATGAACAAGAATTACAAGTGAAGAACATTCCCTTCCTTTTTTTTTAAGATTTATGTATTTATTTTAGAGAGAGAGAGAGAGAGAGAGGGAGAGCAGGGGAGGGGCAGAGAGAGAGATCTCAAGCAGACTCCCCACTGTGTGTGGAGCCCACAGGGGGCTCGATCTCAGGACCCTGAGATCATGACCTGAGCTAAAACCAAGAGTTGAGCACTTACCCAACTGAGCTACACAGGTGCCCCAGAACATTCTTCCTTAATTTTACTATAATAATAGCTTTGGGGGGGGGAGGGGTCTATATTTCAACTACTTTAATTTGCCAAAGTCCACATATTTTGAATTTTAGTGAGATAGTTTATTAATTACTACTGCTAGCTGATTCTAATTAATTACTATTCCATTTTCTAACACAGTCCTACATTTACTTGAGCTGATTTTGTCTTACTTCCCCAAAACAATCTTTTTCTTGTGTTGCTTTCTTTTTTTTTTTTTTGCAATTTCTTTTTTTTTTTTTTTTAATGATTTCTTATTATATTATGTTAGTCACCATACAGTACATCCCCGGTTTCTGACGTAAAGTTCGATGATTCATGGGGCACGTATTGCATGGTGCACTGGGTGTTATACACAACTAATGAATCTTGTGTTGCTTTCAATATACAGAGGCTGCTTTTTTCCAGAATGCTCAAGCACTTGCCTACGTCCTCGCTCCCTAGATGAATGCCTCTCGATGGACTTCAGAGTCAAACAGCAGTAGGCCTTTCTGGAGCTACACCTAACTTAACTGCCTTAGTGAATGACTCAAAACACTTCTTACCTTGAATTATCTCCATGGTCAAGTTGAGTGATTTAACGCACCCATTATAAATTGAGGCTTGTCCTTATTCAAGTAAGCACAGCCCGTGAGACTATTCTTCGGCACTGTTTATAGATCTAGAAATGAAGTGGCAGGGGCTACATTGTCCCTCATGCCACAGAACTGCACTCACAGGAATGAGAGCGCCAGACGCCGGGTAGGAGGTTGAAGAGAAGATCAGACCAGTACGCATCTGTCTCTCGGGCCTCGAGCAGCCTGGTAAGGAGCAGCACGCACTGACTCCAGAAAAATCTGTTTTGTTTTAAATTTCAGAAGTTCCTGATCTGGCAAAATAGATCACATCATATGTTCCCAAAGCTCTTTCTTTTTATCTAGAGCAGTAATGCCCCAGGTGTATGTGGGAGGGATACTCCTAAGGGAGGCGGTGTAGGCCAGCCTGGTGGGACGGGAGAATGTGTAGCTGGAAAAGGCATAGGATAGACCTTCTTGAGTTGGAAAGATGGGGGCCAAGAAGCAGGGAATGACCCACCCCTTAAGGTATATTCTGTCTAAGAAGCAGCTTGTGTGCAGAGGTTGATGGTTAAAATGGTCTAATGGAGATGTTTACATAGGGGGACACTGCAAACATGCCACCCCAGGCAAGGACTGCTTTTTTCTGAGTTATCAGCCCCATGGGATCCTCTAGGCCAGAGCTGACTCTGGGCATAATCATAAAGTATGACTTTTAAACAATCCCATCTCTTCTGATGGTGGTTATTTCAGCTGATGGGGGGCCTTGTCTCTTCCTGCTCTGATATTGGGGGCCCGGCACTTCTTTGTGGTACATGAATGCCCAGACTCTTCACATCCCAGATCCAGGGACAACTTTTCCAAGACACCCACCAGACTTGTTAAATCCATTTTTCTCCTCTTTCACTGAGATGCATACTCTTCTCAAAGACTCTCATTTCTTGGTGCCTCTTGAGCAGATAATTCACAGTGAATTTAAATGACTGGTTAAATGCAACAAAATTGCTTATGGTTTTGTATCTGCACAGTAATAACTTTTTTTAGACTTATGCATCCTATGTATAATTGCGCTGAAGACAGAATGGTATCCTAAAATAAAATTGATCTGAAACAGGACAGTTAACAAAGAGGAGGACCTAGGTACGTGGATTCTTGGACAGATGTATGTTGACATGAGACATTACATTGTGAGACGGAATGGTAGCAAGAATATTTAGGGCAACAAAAAGGATAAAGTATACAGGAAAAGATAGAAGGAGGCTTCCGAAGCAAGAAAAGCAGATGTGATCATCAGCTGCAGAGCTAAAGCAGTGGTTCCAGAGCCCAAAATGAGATCCATATTGATTTCCACAGTGTTTACAGCAATTTGTGGCAGCATGCTCTCACCAAATAACAGTTCACAAAACAATGTGGATCCTGGTCACTGTATCAAACTCTCTGGGCTTGTGTCTCGCTAGCCAAAGGGCCTTGGGCAATTCTACATCTTCTTTCTGCCAAGTTCCTCATTTGTAAAATGAGAGTTGACAATACTATCTGCTGCAAATGTTTCCCATAGCGACTCCGTGTATTGGTAACAGTAAAGAGCTAAAAATAGCATCTAGCTCTCAAAAACCGTGCCACTATTCCTGCCAACACTGAAAATTATCTTTAATTTTCATACCTTTACATCTCTTTGATCTATCCCAATTCAATTTTAGCTTAATTGCAATTATCGTAATCTGCAATTACCTTATAAGTGTAAGTGAACTTTACCACATGCGTTAGCATTCACTGTGTTTACACTGGAAATTATTCATACACTTTGCCCATTTTCCCTTTCTTTTTTTTTTTTTTTTTTTTTTTTTGAAGTGATTTGTAGATATTTTCCCAAGGTTAATATCTGGTTTTAAAAAAAATTTTTTTAAACGGAGTCTCATAAAAAGGAATTCAAACAATACATTTTTCAGACATGAAACCTATTTGAGGAATCTCCAGATGCCAAGATCTTAAGGTCATTTTAAATACGAGGAAACTGAAAGCTGAGGTCTTATGGCTATAAAATAAAATTTTATATATATTCATACACACACACACATACACAAATACATACCATGGGTTTTGTTAAGAAATGCTTCCAAACATAAGAACTAGGAAGATCGGTAGGGGAAGAAAGGGATAAAGAAAGGGGGGTAATCAGGGGCGCCTGGGTGGCGCAGCAGTTAAGCGTCTGCCTTCGGCTCAGGGCGTGATCCCGGTGTTCTGGGATCGAGCCCCACATCAGGCTCTTCCACTAGGAGCCTGCTTCTTCCTCTCCCACTCCCCCTGCTTGTGTTCCCTCTCTCACTGGCTGTCTCTATCTCTGTCGAATAAATAAATAAAATCTTAAAAAAAAAAAAAAAGAAAGAAAGAAAGGGGGGTAATCAGAAGGGGGAGTGAAACATGAGAGACTATGGACCCTGAGAAACAAACTGAGGGCTTCAGAGGGGAGGGGGTGGGGGAATGGGATAGGCTGGTGATGGGTAGTAAGGAGGGCACGTATTGCATGGTGCACTGGGTGTTATACGCAACTAATGAATCATCGAACCTTGCATCAGAAACCAGGGATGTACTGTATGGTGACTAACATAATGTAATAAAAAAACATTAAAAAAAAAAAGAAAGAAATGCTTCCAAGCCCTTGTTTACAGGCATTCTTTAAACAAGGGCTTGGAAGCGTTTCCTGAGTATGGGATGTTGTAGAAATGTATAACATCACACTGCCCTTTGGTACCCTGCTCCGCGCAGCTGGCTCTTCTTCAACAAGACTCCTCTCCATGAAATGCACCAAGACTATCTACTTCAAAGCCAATGCACATCATGCAAAGTGCTTGGAACACAGACAGCACCAGAATAGGCCGTTACAGCCTCCCTCCCGTGTTTACAGAGCAAGAGGACCCAGAAAAGTTGCACTCTCTATAAATAGCTGAGCCAAGGCAACGGTTTCAGAGGAGCTGTTTATTTTTATAAATTAAAAAAAAAAGGCAGAACTTCAATTTAAACAATGCTACATTGGACTTTATCTTAAGTCAATAAACACCAATTAAGCTAATATACCCATTAGGCTGAGTCTCAAATAGGTTTTGAAGCTCTCAGTTAATTGTCCATAAAAGCCTTGTCATTACTTTTACTCTTTCTCAATAAAATGTAAAGTGTTTTGACATCACACACACAGAAAGCAAGAGCCAGGCAGAACCAACCTAAGCTCTAGTTTAAGTCTGTCAGCATAAAGATGCTTAGATGTCCTTGGGGCTTGTTTATAACTTCATTCAATGACGGTCATTGCTATTGGGTCAAATAGTTAATGATGGTCTGCTATGTACTGGGGCTGGAAATATACAATACATGTAATAGTTCTTACCTCAATCAATCATGGAATATAGGGAGCAATGGTGGGGGAGGGGAATGACAATGACAACACATCAAGAGTAGTTAGGAGGAGCTCCTAACCAGCTTCTTGGAGGAAGTGACCTCAAAAATGAGACTTTAAGAACATGAATAAAAGTTGGGGTGGCTGGCTGGCTCAGTAGGAAGAGTCTTTGGCTCTTGATCTTGCGGTTGTGAGTCTGGGCCCCACATTGGGTGTAGAGATTAAACAAATAATGTAGAGAATATGAATATACAAGTAAGCAAAGGGGGAAATAAATTTCAAGTATAGGGAAATGCAATTGCAAAAGTGAAGGGAAAAAAACCACACACTTTGTTAATTACATCTCAATAAAATGGAAGGGGGGGAAAGCAATGAACAAAGCTCCCTCCCTATCCTTGAGGAGTTAATTTACAGTCCCGTTGGAGAGAAAGATAAGCAGTCAGGTTACATCCGTGGGTGAATCATTCACAAATCATGAGCCCTGTACAGCTCTCTATGAAAACAAACGGTCTTTTGTAGATGGCACATATTCCAATGCTTTTAAACTTAAAATTATTTAAAATTAAAGATTACTTAATAATCTACTTGGCTCTTGACCAACACAGGAGTAAGGGGCACCAACCCCTCTCCAACAGCCAGAAATCTATGAATAACATCTGACCTCCCCAAAATTCAACAACTAATAGGCTACTGTTCACTGGAAGCCTTAATGGTAACATAAACAATTTATTAATACATATTTCATATGTTATATGTATTATAAACTGTATTCTTATAATAAAGTAAGCTAAAGAAAAGAACTTAGTAAGGAAATCATAAGGAAGAGAAAATACAGTTACAGTACTGTATTTACTGAAAAAAAAAAATCTGCATATAAGTGGACCCATGCACCTCAAACCTGTTCAAGAGTCAACTGTAATTGATTTTTGGTGAAGTTAAACCAGAAATTTTGGATTCAGACCCCCTGAGTTAAAATTCCTGCTCCAGGGAAGGGTACTCTGGCCAGTTGGCTGCCCTGAGACCTCCCAACCCATGCCCACATTAGCTGCAGATATCTCACCAAGGCAGCCTCAGCAAAAGTACCCTGGGACACTCAACCTATGCCCACTACAGCTTCAGCCATCCAGCCAGAGCTGCCAGGCACCCACAGTCTACACAGGGAATGTTCCTACATAGGCCATTCCTTCAAGACAAGGAAAAGGAGCTGTTCCATCTAATTCATAGAAACAAATGCAGAAAGCCAAACAAAATGAAGAGATAGAAGAATACCCTGAAAACAAAAAAACAAGACAAAACTTTAGGAAACTAACTAAATGAAACAGAGATAAACAATCTACCTGATAAAGAGCTCAAAGGAATGGTCATAGAGATACTCACATGCCAATAAATTGAACAACCTAAGAAATGGATAAATTCAGAAGGGGGAATGAAACATGAGAGACTATGGACTCTGGGAAACAAACTGAGGGCTTCAGAGGGGAGGGGGGTGGGGGAATGGGATAGGCTGGTGATGGGTAGTAAGGAGGGCACGTATTGCATGGTGCACTGGGTGTTATACGCAACTAATGAGTCATCCAACTTTACATCGGAAACCAGGGATGTACTGTATGGTGACTAACATAATGTAATAAAAAAAATTTTTTTTAAAGAAATGGATAAATTCCTACAAACTTCCAAAACTGAATCAGGAAGAAATAAAAAATTATGAATATACCAATTATTAGCAATGAAAATGAACCAGCAATCAAAAAACCCACAAGCAAAAGGGCAGAACCAGATGGCTTCACACATGAATTTTATCAAACATTTAAAGAAGAGTTAATACCTATTCTTCACAAACCACTCCAAAACAACAGAAGAGACAAGAAACTTTCCAAATTCATTCCACAAAGCCAGCATTATTCTGATACCAAAACCAGACAAAGATACTACAAAAAAGAAATCTATAGGCCAATATCCCTGGTGAACATAGATGCAAAAACCCTCAAGAAAATACTGGAAAACACCTGAATGGCTCAGTGAGTAGAGCATCTGACTCTTGACCTCAGGGTTGTGAGTTTGAGTCCCGTGTTTGATGTAGAGATTACTTTTAAAAAAGTGTTAAACATTGGGGCGCCTGGGTGGCTCAATCGTTAAGCGTCTGCCTTTGGCTCAGGGCATGATCCCAGGGTCCTGGGATCGAGCCCCGCATCAGGCTCCTCTGCTGGGGCCTGCTTCTTCCTTTCCCACTCCCTCTGCTTGTGTTCCCTCTCTCGCTGGCTGTGTTTCTGTCAAATAAATAAATAAAATCTTTAAAAAATATATTAAACAATAAAAAAAGAAAATACTGGAAAAGAGATTTCAACAATACATTAAAAGATCATTCACTACGGATAAGTGAGATTTACTCCAGGAGGGCAAAGGTGATCAATATTCACAAATTAATCAACATGATATATCACATTAACACAACAAAGGAAAAACCCATATGATCATCTCAGTAGATGCAGAAAAAGCATTTCATAAATTTCAACGTCTGTCCATGATAAAAACTCTCAACAAGGGGCGCCTGGGTGGCACAGCGGTTAAGTGTCTGCCTTCGGCTCAGGGCGTGATCCCGGCGTTGTGGGATCAAGCCCCACATCAGGCTCCTCCGCTATGAGCCTGCTTCTTCCTCTCCCACTCCCCCTGCTTGTGTTCCCTCTCTCGCTGGCTGTCACTATCTCTGTTAAATAAATAAATAAAATCTTTAAAAAAAAAAAAGTACACTTTGCAGTACACTAATGAGGATGTCGTTAGTAGTGGTTGTAAGTGCTGCAGAGAGGGGGAGGGAAGAAGTCAGAGGAATAAATGGAGAGGTAAGGTCAACAGACAAATCTTTGAAGAGCTTTGCCTGGCAAGAGAGGAAGAGAGATAGGATGGCAGCTAAAGGGGACCCTGCAGTTGTAACACTTTTATTTCCCTTCTAAAATAGAAATAGTTGAGAAGGTCCTGTACCGCATGTCCTTTACTCTCAGAAAAAACTCTTGCCTCTCCGAGTAGATTACAGTAGAGAGGGTGGGGAAAAATTCCTTAGTGAGAAAGCCATTGATTACAAAAGCACAAAGGAGTTACGATTTTATTTATTTGACAGATATAGAGACAGCCTGCGAGAGAGGGAACACAGGCAGGGGGAGTGGGAAAGGGAGAAGCAGGCTCCTAGCGGAGGAGCCTGACATGGGGCTCGATCCCATAAAGCCAGGATCACGCCCTGAGCCGAAGGCAGAGGCTTAACCGCTGTGCCACCCAGGCGCCCCTGTCTCTTCTATTCTTAAAGGATCTCCAAGTAAGAGTCATCAGCCTCCCTGTTAGTTCCATGATGCAATCATCCCTAAAGACAAGAAGAACTTCCTTTATCAAACAGAACTCCCTGGGCACAATTCCATCCCATTTTCTCCTGCTCTGATCTGCACAGTGGGACATTAAGGGCAATTGGCAAATGACACCTCAGATTAAATAAACCCAGTGTTACCACCAGACTCTACCTCTAATCTATTTCTCAGCTCTCCCTCCAGGCTTCCTCCAATCTCTCAACATTGCTCTTGTTGATCAATATCTATCTTTTTATTTCTGCTTCCTTCCTCTCTTCTTGGAAGTATCTGTCAAACTCCATGTTTGGTTCTGTTTTCATCCATCTTTAAAGAGGTGCTGAGAAAAGCTTCCCAACCAGTTCCTCACTTATGTAACCTGTTCTTGGGGAAAAAAAATGTTTTTAAACAACGTCCCAATGAATTTCTTCCCTTGGCAAATACTGCAGCCTCTGTCTCCTCCTTGTGCTCCAGCCTTACAACCCACTATGGACTCATCCATTTATTCAGAAAACATTTACTGAGACCATCCTCTGTGCCAGGAACCGTGAGAGGCACTGGTTTCACAAGAGAGGAATACGGTTTCTGCCCTAAAGTCTAATGAAGAAGTCAAACATTAACCCAGTGATCACACGAATACAGTAAAATTGTGCTATGCTTATCGTAAGTGCGATGAGATAGAGTTGAGGCAGTAGAACTGAAGACAAGTGAATTCAACCTCGTTGTTGAAGTTAGTTGCCAGATGGGAAGGAAGTAGGAAGGTGAGTCAAATGGGTGAAGGGAATTAAGAGGGACAAAATTCCGGTTATAAAATAAATAAATCAGGGGGATGAAAAGTAGAGCACAGGGAATATAGTCAATAATATTGTAATATCTTTGTATGTTGACAGATGGTAACTACACTTACCACGGAGAGGATTTCATACTGTATATAATTGTCAGCTCACTATATTGTACACATGAAACTAATAAAATATTATATGTCAACTATACTCCAGCTAAAAAAAAAAGGTTTCCCTGGGAGCTAACACCCAAAAAAAGGAGCAGAAAGTAATTGGGCTACAGCAAGCATAAAAGAAAGAAGAGATTAGAAGGGAGAGAAATCAGCATGTGAAAATGCCCTGTGGCTGATCAGTGTGAGGCAGACTGGGGATAGGGAGAGGCCAGTAGGAAGAGCCCCAGGTAAAACTGGGCTAGAGGTGCAGGAGGGTCTTACTACCTATTATGGTCTTTGAAATGAGCACTCCGGTTGCTGGAGTTAGTGCCAACAGCGGGATGACTAAAACATTGCTAAACACTGGGTCGGGAGGCAACTGCAGTGGGTTAGGACACAGACAATGTTTTTTGAGACCAGAATGGTTTCAAGAGATAAATTTTTAGGAGGTAAAATTGACAAGACTTGATGATGATTAGATATAGTGAAGGCCAAGGTTGGGGGGCACATAGGGGTGGATGATCCCTGGGCTTTCAGCTTGAGTAGCTGTATGGAGGGCGGTGCTATTTGCTCAGATAAGGGGAACTGGGACAGTTTGAGGAGGATGGTTGAAATTAGTGGGGCCTGAGTTTTGAGTTGAGATTAAGGTACCTTTATAGCACCTAGGAGACATTGGTGAGCAAATGGAGAAGAGAAGTCTGATATGAATTCTTCCGGAGGCACACAGGGTTATTTTAGGTCATACACAAATTTTATTTTTATTTATTTGACTGAAGTGTTACAAACAAGTGATTTCAGAACTGTCGAGTAGAATTTCCTGAGTCCATTTCAAATCAGTTCTTTAAAAAATTAACTTAAAAATTTGGATATTGGGGTGATATTAGATTGGAGAAAATCTTGTGTGGTACAGAAGTATTACATACATACATACATACATACATACATACATAAGAAGAGAAGAGAAGAGAAGAGAAGAGAAGAGAAGAGAAGAGAAAAGGATTCCTTCCTTCTCAACCTCTTCCAAAAAACTGAAGAGGAGGGAATACTCCCAAACTTCCTTATGAGGCATTACCCTGATACCAAAGTCAGATAAGAACACTATAAGAAAACTGCCGACCAATATCAATGATGAATACAGATGCAAAAATTCTCAACAAAATACTAGTAAACCAAATTCAACAGCACATAAAAAGGATCACACAGCACAATCGAGTAGGATTTAACCCCGGGATGCAAGGATGGTTCAAGATACACCTCAATAAACGTGATATGCCGCACCAATAATATGAAAGATAAACACTGTATGATCATCTCAATAAATACAGGAAAAACATTTGACACAATTGAACATCCTTTCATGATTAAAACCCTCAACAGGGGCACCTGGGTGGCTTAGTCGTTGGGCGTCTGCCTTCGGCTCAGGGCATGATCCCGGTGTTCTGGGATTGAGCCCCACATCAGGCTCCCTGCACTGCTGGGAGCCTGCTTCTTCCTCTCCCACTCCCCCTGCTTGTGTTCCCTCTCTCACTAGCTGTCTCTATCTCTGTCAAATGAATAAATAAAATCTTTTTTTAAAAAAATTAAAAAAAAATAAAGCCCTCAACAGACTGGGTGTAGAAAGAACATACTTCGACACAAAAAAGGCCATGTATGACAAGCCCGCAGCTAACATCATATTCAATAGTGAAAGACTGAAAGCTTTTCCTCTAAGATCAGGAACAAGACAAGGGAGCCCACTCTCACCACTCCAATTCAATATAGACTGAAAGTCATAGCCACAGCAATCTGTCAAGACAGAAAAATAAAAGGCCTCCAAATCAGAAAAGAAGAAGCTTTTGTAACTAGTATGTTACAAGGGAGTCAAGAATACTCAATAGGGAAAGGACAGTCTCTTCAATAAATGACACTGGGAAACTGCATAATCACATGCAAAAAAAAAAATGGGGGCCCTATCATACACCATTCACAAAAATTAACTCGAAGTGAATTAAAGACTTAAATATCAGCCCTGAAACTATAAATCCCTCTAAGAAAACATAAGGGAAAATTCTTTGACATTAGTCTTGACAGCAATTTCCCAGATATGACACGAAAAGCACAAGCAACAAAAGCAAAAATAAATGTCACTACATCAAACTAAGAAGCTTCTGCACAGCAAAAGAAACAACCAACAACAACAACAAACAAGGCAACCTATGAGACGGGAGAAAATATTTGCAAACCATATATCTAATAAGGGATTCACATCCAAAATATATAAAGAACTCCTACAACTCAATAACAAAAAAATAACAATCCAATTTAAAAATGGGCGGAGGGGGGCGCCTGGGTGGCACAGCGGTTAAGCGCCTGCCTTCGGCTCAGGGCGTGATCCCGGCATTATAGGATCGAGCCCCACATCAGGCTCCTCCGCTGGAAGCCTGCGTCTTCCTCTCCCACTCCCCTGCTTGTGCTCCCTCTCTCGCTGGCTGTCTCTATCTCTGTCAAATAAATAAATAAAATCTTTTTAAATAAATAAATAAATAAATAAATAAATAAATAAATAAATAAAAATGGGCGGAGGATCTAAATAGACATGTTTGTAAATAAGACATACAGATAGTAACAGGTACATGAAAATATGCACTTAACATCACTAATGATCAGAGAAATGCAAATCAAACCATGATGAGAGAGCACTTCACACCTGTTAGAACAGCTAGCATCAAAAAGACAAGCCATAACAAGTGTCGGTGAGAATGTAGAATTAAAGGAACCCTCACCCACGATTGGTGAGAGCGTAAATTGTTACAGCCACTACAGCAAACATACGGAGGTTCCTCAAAAAGTTAAAAACAGAACTACCACCTGATCCAGCAATCCAACTTCTGGATATATATCCAAAGGAAATAAAAACAGGATATCAAAGAGACATCCGCACCCCTATGTTTATTGCAACATTATTCACAATAGCTAAGACATGGAGACAACCTAAGTATTCACTGATGGATGGATGGGTGGATGGATAAAGAAGATGTGATATATATATATATACGATGGAACATTAAACAGCCATGTGAAAGAAGGGACTCTTGCCACTTATGACATGGATGGGTTTGGGGGCATTGCGCTAAGTGAAAGAAGTCACACAGAGAAAGACAAATACTGCATGATCTCACGTACGTGTGGAATCTAAAAGAAGTCAAAGTCATAGAAGCTGAGTAGAATGATCGTAATCAGGGGTTGGCGGGTAAGGGAGATGAAGAGATGTTGGTCAAAGTGTACGAACTTCCAGTTAGAAGACAAGTAAGTTGTGGGGATCTAATACACAGCACTGTGATCATAGTTAACAATAATGTGTTATACACTTGAAAGTAAGAGTTTAGATCTTAAATGTGCTCGCTATATGAAAGAAAGTGTAATTGTGTGACACGATGGAGATGTAACCGTTACGCAATTCACAAGTGTATTAAGTCAACCTATTGTACAAGTTAAACTGACACAATGTTATGTGTCAATTACATCTGAATAAAGATGGGGATTGCAGAAAAGTAAGTGTTGACAAGGATGTGGAAAAATGGAAAACCTTGTGCCCTGTTGTTGGGAATGCAAAATGTTGTGGCTGCTATGGAACACAAGTAATAGAGTCCAAAATTACATAAAATGCAAAATTATAAAACTCCTAGAAGGTAACATAGAAGAAACCCTAGATGACCTTCGGTATGGCAATGACGTTTTGGATGCAATGCCAAAGGCGCGATCCATGAAAGAAATACTTGAAAAGTTGGCCTTTGATGAAATTAAAAACTTCTGCTCTGTGAGAGACAATTTCAAGAAAATGAAAAGACAAGCCACAGAGTGAGAGAAAATATCTGTAAAAGACACATCTGATACTGGGAAACAAACTGAAGGCTTCAGAGGGGAGAGGGGTGGGGGATTGGGATAGGCCAGTGATGGGTATTAAGGAGGGCACGTATTGCACGGTGCACTGGGTGTTATATGCAAGTAATGAATCATGGAACATTGCATCAAGAACTGGGAATGTACTGTGTGGTGACTAACATAACAAAATAAATACTATTAAATTAAAAAAAAAGACACATCTGATAAAGGACTATTTCTGACATACAAAAAGAACACTTAAAATTCAATAATACGAGAGCAAACCACTGGAATAAAAACGGGCCACAGACCGTAAACATACATCTCACTGAAGAAGATATACAGATTCCAAATAAGTATATGAAAATATGTTCCATATCCTATGTCACCAGGGAAATATAAATTAAAATAGCAATGAGATACCATGACACACCTATTAGAAGAGTCAAAATCCAGAACCCTGTCAACACCAGATGTTGGTAAAGACGTAAAGCAAGGAACTCTCATTCGCTGCTGACAGGAATGCAAAATGGTACAGCCACGTTGGAGGGGATTTTGGTGATTTCTTATGAAACGAAAGCTATTCAGCAAGCATGCTCCTTGATATTTACCCAGAAGTGTTAAAAACTTATCTCCACACAAAAGCCCTCACACTGATGTCTGCCACATAATGGTGCTTTATTCATAATCGCCACAACTCGGAAGCCACCAAGACGTCCTTCAGTAGGTGAATGGATTAATAAACGGTGGTACACTAGAGAGTGGAGTACCCGTGAGCTATCAAACCACAAAAAGACATGGAGGAACTCTAAATACATATTACTAAGCGAAAGAAGGCAATCTAAAAAGGCTACCTTACTGTAAGTTTCCAAAAGTAAGATATACCGAAAAAGGCAAAAGTATGGAGAGAGTAACGACATCATTAGCTGCCAGGGGTTTGGAGGGAGAGGTGAACAGATAGAGCACGGAGGATTTTTAGGTCAGTGAAAGTGCTCTGTGATGCTATCATGGTAGATACATGACATTATGAATTTGTTCAAACCTATAAAATGGACAACACCAAGCGTGACTCATAATCGCACTAGGAGCTGTGGGTGATAATGATGTGTCAGTGTAGTTTCACCAACTGTAACAAATGCACCAGCCTGGTGGGAGATGTCGATAGTGGGGGAGGCTGTGTATGTGTGGGGATAGGGGATACAGGAAATCTCTGTACCTCAATTTTGTTGTGAACCTAAAAACGGCTCTGAAAAGGTAAAGTCTGAATTAAAAAAAAAAAAATCAAAACAAAAAACCATAAGGTAAAATATAGTTACCATAAGAAAATATAACTGGCTTCTTAGCAAAAACTGTGGAAGCCAGAAAACACTGGAATGAGGTTATTTACTTACTTACTTACCTACTTACTTATTTATTTATAAAGAGCAAGTGAGGAGTGGGGGAGAGTAGAGGGCAAGGGAGAGAATCGCAAGCACGCTCCATGCCCAGCATGCAACCTGATGCAGGGCTCGATCTCATGACCCCGAGATCATGACCTGAGCCAAAATCAAGAGTCGGTTGCTTAACTGACTGAGCCACCCAGGTGCCCCTGGAATGACATATTCATACTGATAAAAGAAAATGTCTGACAATCTGGAAATCTGTAATCAGAGAAAATGGATACTAGAAACTTTTCCAAGAAACCAAAATCAAAAGAATTCATCCATCAGACCCACTCCCAAAGGAATATTCAAGGGACTTCTTTAGGCATAAGGAAAATAACCTCAGACAGAAAGCCTACAATGCAGGAATGAATAAAGAGCAAAGGAAAGGTAACTATGTGGGAAAATTAAAATAAATAATAAGTTTACAAAACAATAATCGTGGGATATTAAACACATGTAGGGTAAAATCCATAGCAACAAAGCACAAAAGACAGCCTAAAGGAAACTCCCATCTCATACCCACACAAAGTCATGCTCTTATGTTACTTCTTATATTACCTTAATTGCTTTTATCAATATCAGGACTCATTTTATACGTTTGGTCTCCCTAAACTAAATATAATCTCAATGGAAGTAGACACAGGAACTCATGTAGATAGGGGAGAAGTATTTTGCAAATATGTTAATATGCTCTCTGCTGTTCTTTTTTCTTATAGGCAGGCTACCCTCTACTTATTCTGAGGCATATAATACTTGAGGGAACATTAGAATTGCTATAGTAGAAATGCAATGAAAGGAAAAAATGTTTAGATTTTTCCCTCTAAAATAAGCTTCTGAGGTCAGTGTGACACAATAATTTAAAAAAACAGGCTTTATTCCATGTAAAAAGACATTTTAATTCACAGAAGTGTCTTCTTATATACCAAGAAGAAAGCTTAGAGATCTAACACAGAAGTTTACCACAAGCCATAGAGAAAGAGAATTCACCATAAAGAGAAGAATTCAGAATATGATAAGAAGGAGGCTCCTACTTGTCCATAGAAGGGAAGAAACAGAGAGTTCTTCTTGCTGGAAGAAGGAGCCAGTGTGTAAGGGATTAGGATTAAGATGCTGTCTGGTACCCTCAGCCACGAAGAATGGATCAGGAAGATAGGAATCTCAGTTATGTTGAGAGAAAGCCAAAATCAAAGGGGTCTGAGCCCCAATTATCATTGGGAATCACAGGAAGACAGCAGAGCAGAGAAGAAAGGAAAATGGCGCCCGCACATCTCTGCTGGCTTCCATGTTATGAAGAAGGAATGTAAAGTTTAATTAATACTCCAAGGGGAAAGGGCGGAAGAGGGCAAGGAAGGTGGCTGAGGGTAGAGACAGAGCCTGCTATGGTGAAGGGTTGAAACGGCCACAGAGCAAAGAGTGGAGGAATTATAATCTAGAGGAGTCATGATTTGGAAGGTTCGTAATTAGACCTCAGAGGTTGCACATTCCCAGCGAGAGCTGAGGTGACACCTATTAGCAAAAGGAAATACTCCAGCTCGTAAGCCATGAGCATCACACATACTCTGTGCCAAGAGCAAATTCTACATGTTGTAACTAGTAGATGAAGCGATAACAGAGGTCAATTCCTAGAAAGGAGAGGAGATGAGCTGAGGTCAGTAGGAGTCAAGAGAGAAGGGATGTCCCTCAGACCAGACTCACATCCTTCTCCACTCCAGTAAGTTCAATAAATTCCGGGGCACCTGGGTGGCTCATCCATTAAGTACCTGCCTTCTGCTCAGGTCATGATCCTAGGGTCCTGGGATCGAGCCCTGCATCGGGCTCCCTTCTTGGCGGGAAGCCTGCTTCTCCCTCTCCCACTCCCCCTGCTTGTATTCCCTCTCTCACTGTCTCTGTCAAATAAATAAATAAAATCTGAAAAAAATAAAAATAAAATAAAATAAATAAATTCCGCCTGTGCCCAGATGCTTCATGGCAATAAAGGAAAGACAAGGGGAGAAAAGCTCTGAAAGGCTGATCAGGTACCAAAAGACACAGTGTATCTCCAGAAGACTGTTTTGAATTGAAAGAAAAGCAAACTTTAAATGGTACGTTTCCTCTCCACCTTCCACCCCTGCCAGTACACAGCAGGCTATTTCAGAGCACGAATGGAGTAATTCTAGAACTTAAAGCACATTCCCTTTTGTTTGTTTGCCTGTTTGCATGTCTGGGCTGGCCCTACTACCGCTGTTCTTTACCGATGTCTCTCCACCAACTGGTCAACCACCAGGTGTTTAGTAGGTACTAAATAGATACGTGATGCGTTTTATAGCTTTCAACATGTGAATTTATTATATGTGTCTTGTTAAATTTATCCCTGAGTGATTTATGTTTTGGGGTGCTATTCGGAATGCTGTCGTTTTTTGAAATTCAATATCTATTTGTTGCTAGAATGTAAAAATATAATTGACTTTTGTATCTTGACTTTGCTAAATTTGCATATTAAATCAAGAAACATTTTTCTAGCCTGTCAAGATTTTCTGCATGGTCATCAGTAAAAATAATAATAATAAATAAATAAATAAATAAATACGTGATGAATGAATGAATAGGGTGCCCTTTTTCTTTTTTTATCCTTCCTTAGCACTCACTTCATGCATGATCCCCTCCAGATCCAAAGCCATCCTTATCCTTGTATATGGTCTCCTGGCTGGAGGGAGCCTCACTCCTCTGTGTGTCCATGGTATCCCGTGCGCACCTTGCATATAGCATGGTCTCCCTGAGCTGTAGGTGTACCGTTGCTACTCTAGACCATAAACCTCTTGTCTCATTTGTCTTTATCTCCCCCAGATGTCATAAAAACATATCTTTGTTGAATTAATCCATTGAATTACGGATGAACCTTCTGTGCGTGGAGCAAGAGGCTTAAGAAATGAGCAAGCAAGGCCAAAAGAAAAGGAAAGAGAAGAAAGAACAGAGGAATGGTCATAGCAGATAGGAGAGAGGGCTATTCACTGTGTGGTCCCACCACACCCGGCTGACCATAGCTTTATCTTAGCCCTGACAAGGGACCACCTTCAGAACATCCTAGAAGCCTATGGCAAGTTCCGGGGCAGGGGGACGCTGGGCAGCATCCCATCCTAGATACTCATATTGTACTAGACAATATGAAATGAGGGGACCAGATAAAAACAGTCCCAGAACTCAGGACGCTAAAGTGCCTGGAATGCCGGATGATTTCTACACCTGTGCACATGTACAAAGGAGCAAGACGAGCTCACGAAATAATTACTGTTCTCCAACCACCTCCCACCTGGCAGCCTTCTTATCTCCGTGGCAAGGGTGGGGCAAACAGATACTGCTCTGAAAGCAACGGAATCGTGTCAGGAAGCTACCTTCTCTTCCGCCTTTCTTGCATTTCACTCATTATCTTAAAATCCTGACATTTATTATTAATCAGTTTCATCCAGTTTGAGATCCACATGACTAAGCTCTTATTGAAGCCAGCTTGAATTAATTTGGCAAGTATTCCTTCACCAAGCATGTGCTGAACAAAATCTAAATATATCAGCCAAGAAGATAAGCAGCCATGGCTCTTTAGCAGTAAAGACATGTGGCGACGATTTCTTTGGGGGGTGAGGCGACTCAATAAAGCCATATCCAGGGTTCTACTGCTGTTTGAAGACTGATGGATTTTGGATTGTCATTTTTGTCTAATGACCGACACGGTCACATTTGTCCAGATGAGCAATTCGCAAAAGCTGCTTCTTGCTTCCTCATAAATGTAACACCGTCTTTGCTTTACCCCCACCTGCTGCCTTCCTGAGTTTCTCTCTGCTGCCTTCATTCTCCGTGATGCCTTGAAAATAACGCCTATGCCTTATGCCCCTCCAGTCAGTGTTCTGGGCAAGGTGTGTGATCGTGAGCGTCCCTTAAGGCCTCCTTAAGTCTCCCTTCATTGTTCTTGGTTTGCACCAGATTTCATGCATTCCCGTGGCATTTGCACTGTGTGGATGGAGAGAGGGTACATATTTGCTATGGAAAGCTCCTCCCACAGATGTGCCCTGAGAATCCACGAAGTAGGAGCTCGTGTTCTCTCAGAAAACCATCTCAGATGCCAGGGAGGCGCTGTGAAGTATTTGTCATTGCCTCCCAGGCTCTTCCTGTTCAACTAAGAAATTCATGCATGTACAATACTTTGCATTTGCTGGGGTGTCACAAAAGCTGGAGAACAGAAGGGAAGCTCTGAAACCACATATTCCCTTGGCTCATTCGCTGAGAAGGGAAACACTTTCGAAAAAAAACAACGGCCCTTCGTGTTTCTCACACTCCTCTGTGCAGACTGATCTCATGAATCTCTGGATTCTCCGGCTGTCGCTTTGGCTCTCGTCAAACCCAACATTCTCCCTTGTGGAGGCATCTTTAATGACTCTCCAGCACTACAGGCATCCTCTCCATTTCCTTACACTCTGGTGCATTTGAAACTCGAGAAGTTTCTTAACCCTGTAGTGTCACCCTGCCACAACTTTTGCTGAATCTTTCCCGTAGAACCTTATATACCAGGAATCAATTCCATTCTCAAAATAGCCCCAAACCCTTTAACTCATCAGCAGACTTCCCAGGCACTGTGAGAAATACAAAAGGAACTTAAAACATTGTCCCATCTTTTGAGAATGTACGGTTATCTGAAGAGATAAATAAGACATAATTCAGAGGCGCCTGGGTGGCGCAGCAGTTAAGCGTCTGCCTTCGGCTCAGGGCGTGATCCCGGTGTTATGGGATCGAGCCCCACATCAGGCTCCTCTGCTATGAGCCTGCTTCTTCCTCTCCCACTCCCCCTGCTTGTGTTCCCTCTCTCGCTGGCTGTCTCTCTCTCTGTCAAATAAATAAATAAAATCTTTAAAAAAAGAAAGAAAGAAAGAAAGAATTCAGTATGCCATCCAGTACTCTCTCATCCCTCTCTCGCTGGCTGTCTCTATCTCTGTCAAATAAATAAATAAAATCTTAAAAAAAAAAAAAGTAAGAATTCGGTATGCCATCCAGTACTCAGTGATGTGAGCTGGTGTTGCAGTAGGTGATGGGGAGGTGGAGAAGGCCGAGCTGGTGGGAATGTTGAAGCTGGATTTGCCTTCACAGTGGCAAGCATCACATTAAGCCTTAAAGGAGATAAGGGATTGGTCTGAGCAGAGAAGAGATCAGAAGGACATCTGAGGTTGTGGGAACACCTAAGAGAATAGCCCAGAAGCAGGGGTGAACATCACTCTTGGAGGACCAAGGGGTTAGCTGGACTGAACACTAGTTAACTCTTGCTGACATCATCTGGTCTTTGTTAGTGGGCGTTTTTATAAACTCATACCTTAGGTTGTGATGTGTTTGCCTTTCAGAGAGACTGTAACCCATAAGCTTTAAGGTGAGAAAAACCCTGGGCTCAGATCCAAGTTCCATCACCTACCACTGTGTGACCTTGGTTAATTTAATCAATGTCCTAACAGTTAAGTGGAAATAACAATGGCACGTTTTCATAAGTTTATTGTGAAAATTAAATGATATGCCTGTACATAACATAAAACTTACCAAAGAGCACCTAAAAAAAATGGTATCTGTTTTATTGATGAATTAACTTTCCCCAACGTTTGCTGCTGATTTTCAGATTAAGAACCCCTACTTTAGCTCAATCTTACTCTTGTTGAATGAAAAACACTACCTCTTCTGTAACACCTTCACTGATGCTCTGAGCTGAAAATAATTTCTCTCTTCTGAATTTTCATAGCATATTTGCTATGCCTTTGATATTGTACTTTGGGTTTTCATGTCAAAGTTTTACCTTTGACACCCTCCAGCCTTTAAACTCATTGATTGCATGGTCTAGGAGCAATATCCTCTTTCCTTTTTTATCAGTACTTAGCACGCAGTAGCCAGTCCGTGTGGGACGTAATAAACTTTGAGTGAATATTGTTGAGTCAGCAAATGGAGGGGGATGCATTCTATTTAAAGCAGAGAGCTATCTGCATGGACCGTCTGACTATTGAGGTTGCCATTGGTGGTGACAATACTCAATGTTGGTGACAATACTTCTGTTGTCTCCTCAGAGCTTTGACTGAGACCCCGAAGCTGAGGACAATGGCTGATAAGTGACGGCAATTTCTAAACAGAGGTTAGCTTGCACATCCTCATAGATCTTGCCAAGATATGGCCAAACAGACTTAGCAGCTGTCACCCCTTCCTGCAAACAGAAGAAGGCTAGAGATGCTTTAGGAAATGAAGAGCTTGTTTTCACAAGAATTCCAAAAAAGCAGAGAGTGATGTGTATTTTCTCCTCCTTTCAATTGTGCTTTCAAATGAGGAGATCTGCTGCTTTGATGTTGCCATGCAGCTAGAGAAGGTTGAGACCAAAATGATCCTGATACCTGTTTCCTGGATTTGGGGAGGGGTGCACAATGGAGATGGGTGCCTGGCTATTCCCAAAAGAAGTCTGCTGGAAAGCCTGGTTCTGCTGAAGCTATAGGATGCCAGTGTGGTTCCCACAGACTACGTGGATCTCATAGGAGGTAAGTGCTTGAGTCAGTTTGAAAGGAGATCACCCATGAGGACTGCATGCTGGAAGTGACAGCCCCAGAAGAAAACAGGCTGGAGGTAGGGATAATATTTAAAGTACTTACTACTAAGACAGCGGCCTCAAACAATGAGGATGGACTCCAGCAAACAATGAAATATCCAGTAGACATCCGCATTGGCTGAATATCAGTCTGGCCAAGTGTTTTTCCCCAAGGAGCAAGAGCTGGACAAATGGGGGTGGGTTGAAAGAGGTCAGCTACTAGGGAAAGCCCATTGTGGAAGTCCACAGTGGGAAGGTGTCGAAAGAGCCAACCAAAGTGCCCATAAGAGAGAGGCAGCATTTGGACAATACAATGAAGACTTTGCATTTCCCCACCCATACCCAGTCTGCTCTCCCTCTGCACCTATCAACCACAAATCGGAGAAAAAGCAGAGTAAGGACAGTACATGAACAGACTATGGGCGCCCTTTCCCTTCTGCTGGCTGGGAAAAGCCTGAATAAAGGGCTGCACTGGAGAGACACAAGAAGTGTTTGATTATATGAGGTAGAACTCTGAAGTTCATTTCATATGAGACATTTCACAAATCCGAAAGTAATTGGAAAACTATGGAATACACCCCAGATGTTATCTAGGAGCCAAAAAGAGAGGTGGGCTTAAAGGCAGGAATCAGAGAGAAATTGATTCATGTGCCTGCCTTTTCAAAAATCTCATTACGAAGCATCAAGGCCTTTAGAAGTTGTCATGCCAGAATTCTGGCATTAAAAAGATCACCCATTTTTCACCTCGCTGTTGATACTTTGGCCAGCCAAATAGGACTCTAAGAGTGTATCTCTGACACAGGTGATTTCCTGCAGGACAGATGAGAGGAGTACATCTCTCAATGCCACCAAGACCAGGTTACAGTGTACTTGAAGTGGGAAGAGTAACTATGCTCCTTACAGTGGCTGAGCCAGAGACAAATAATGACATCAGTCTCTGGACACAATTAATTACCTTTCATGACATCTAATTTTCACTATGTAGAAAAGACACTCTTGGCAGGCGCTCAGGTGGAGGTAGGAGGGCAAAACCAAACGACATCCCACAGGTCTAAGAAAAAGCATTGGTTCAAATGGTAATTCTACTTTTAATTTTTGGGGGGAACCCCCATTCTGTTTTCCACAGTGGCTACACCAGTTTGCATTCCCACCCATAGAGCATGATGGTTCGTTTTTTCCCACATCCTCGCCAACACTTGTTTTTTGTGGGTTTTTTTTGTCTTTGATTTTAACCATTTTGACAGGTGTGAAGTGATATCTTATTGTGGTTTTGATTTTATTTCCTTAATGATTAGTGATGTTGAACATATTTTCATGTGTCTGTTGGCCATCTAGTGTCTTCTTTAGAAAAACGTCTAAGTCCTCTGCCCATTTTCTAATCAGATTATTTGGGGGCTTTTGGTGTTGTCTACATTCTTTATATATTTTGGATATTTACCCAAAGAAAACAAAGACACTACTAAGAAAAGATATATGCACCCTTATGCTTACTGCAACAGTATTTACAGTAGCCAAGATCTGGAAGCAGCCCAAGTGTCCATCAGCAGGTGAACGCATAAAGACGATGGGGTATATATACACAATGGAATATCACCCAGCCATAAAAAAGAATGAAATCTTACCATTTGTAACAACATGGTTGGAGATGGAGGGCGTAACGCTGAGTGACCTAAGCCAGTCAGAGAAAGACAAATACCCGTATTATTTCACTCATTTGTGGAATTCAAGAAACAAAGAAAGAAAGAAAAAAAGACAAACAAAAAAGCAAACTCTTAAATACAGAGAACTGGTGGTTGCCACAGGGGAAGTGGGTGGGGGAAGGGGTGAAATAAATAAAGGGGATTAAGAGCGCGCTCATCTTGACGAGCCCTGACTAATGTTCAGAATTGTTGAGTCACTAGACTGTATACACGAGATAAAACCCCGTACCTAGATATTTGGTTTCCCCACAGCAGCCATCCCTGATTGTCTGAGGGTAGGGACAGAGGTACCACAGGAGACGAAAATAGAGAAGGAGAAAAATGGCAAGGTCGTTTCTGTTGATCTCATTACACATGGCATGATCAGGGTCAAAAGACTTAAAAATTCCAAGCAAATTGTGAACCACAGTGTCAACAAAATGACTTCCATTAACATTTGTATTTGGAAAGATTAGTTTCTATTCAAGTGATGACAGTATACTATTCAAGACATTTTTCTTCCCAATAGGAGTATGACCCTGTACAATTAGGAGTCCAACATCCCAAACTAGGAGAGGTGTCCGTGGGCCTAAAGGCAAAATTACAAAATTTTCTCATTATTGTAAAACAAGGGAAGTTGCAGGAGGCATAATAATGGCCTACCCATAACAATAACCCCCCAAAATGCCCACAGCCAATGCACTGTTTGCGTTAAGTTTTTACAACAGCAATGGAAACCAGAGGTATATGGGGCAGGTTATAGCCCATTTCTGGAAAGCTCCCAGCTAATACTCGAGCTCAGAATAAGAACTATGCATAAATCCAACATCAAGTAAATACTATGGTAACGGAGAAGGTAATTATCATTTTAGTTGACACTACAAAAGCTGATTCTGTTCAAATTTAGGTCTCCAAGCTAGCCAGGAAGAAAGGAGATAGGTCAAAAAGGAGGTGAAAAGCAGAGGAATAAAAACGTAAATAAAATAAGATTCCATGATAATGAGTATTTGATAACAAGTGTAATTTATTGCTTTTTCTGCTCTCTTCCCCGCCCCAGGTCTCTATGGTGCTTTTATTTATAATACATTCTCTCTATCTTCTCTCACTTAACTAACGTATAATAGAAAAGTCAAGTACACTTTTTTTATATGTTACACTTATCAGTCCTGTTTCCTGTTCTTAATCAGGAATGTAGCCCTCTCGGTTCATTTTCTTCCGAGAACACATGTTCCTCATGCTTATGTGTAACTTCCTATGTGAAATCAAGACAAAGGATAAGTGGTGTCAACTGTAGTGACCCCAGGCTGATTCTACACAAAACCATTTAAGTGCAACCTTATTTGTATTCTCCAGAGAACAGAAGGTGACGAATTGGTATGGCAACTGATTTGCCTAGAAATCTTGCCATTAAGTGTTCTCAAAGGGGAAGATGTTCTGACTGAAATAGGAGACAATGAAACCCTTCCCTTCCCACCACCAACCCCCACAAGCAGAAGACACAGAGGCTGAGTCCTTGGCCCAGAAGCCGTGCTCCTGGGTCTCGGCTCCCCTGCCATCAGTCAGATCAGCCCCATCAAATACCAGATGGACCACCCGGATACATGCTCATTAGTCATATGTTTTAAAATGAGCCCAGTTCTTACACCCACCGGATGGTAGCAACAGAAATGATTACTCTGGGCACCATCACTGTGTGACTGTGAAAGCAAGTGTTTGCTGCTAACTGATTTGCATAATGGTGGAGAACTCCCAGAGTCCTGTTTTGGGGAAGTCTTTCCTGTTTCTGCTGTTCCATATGCAGTGCCAGTTCCAAGGGAGAGGGAGCCAAGAGACTGAAGCCAGTCACCCCCTTTCTGAGAGAACAGTGCCCTCATCACCCTATATGACCTGAGCCTAGTGACACAAGCTCTTAAAAGCAGAGGGAGCATGACGTTTCCATGTCATGGGTAATGTACTAAGACCCCCAGGGCAAGATCTCAATGCCCACTCAACTCTAAGTGAGAATAATCTGATTGAAAAATATCCCTGTAGTCCTCTCATGATCAAATATAAAGTCATTTTCCCTTCCTTCTACCCTATAAGCAAGCAGTGGTATTTTCTTTTTGTTTTTGTTTTTGTTTTTTATCGTCCGGACCTAATTCATGGAAAGAATGGAGCTATCTGTCTCCAGAGTCTATGCTCATAACAGTTCAAATGGGGTTTTTCCCAATTTCAAGCTAAGGAGGATTTGGGAAAGATATGGAGGCTTGAAAGGAAAATGGGTTCTGCCACAGTCAGAGACCAGCGCCCCAAGTCCAACCCAGCGCTCCAGGAGATCCCAGACCTTCTCATAAAGCTGGGAAGTAGATTCCCGGAGACCAAACCTGGAGACAAAAGCCTTCATGGGATAGGACTGGGGGCGAAACAAATAGAATTTTAAGCAGAATAACTGACTTCAAATGAAACACCATCTGAATAAGCAATGGACCAAAAAGCAGCTTATCACCAAAAATTACTCAGGAGGCTTTCCCCAACATCCTGATACTTCCTTTCTTGTACAACCCCGGAGAGTAGAAGGGGATCACCAAGCATGCCTAAAATTTCATTTCTTCTCAGATACACAGAGGAAGACTCAAAGCAAAGTATGATTTAATAGAGAAAAATAAAATAAATATTCTCTTTCTTGTACCCAAATATGGTGAATCAAACCCATGCCCCTTTAGAAAATGATCAGGATGAATCCCATCATGATTCAAATCCCAGTACCAGCCCCCCTGGTGACTTTGACCGGAACTCTGTGCCCACCCTTCTCTATCCCCAATCTGAACAAATTCCCCTCTGATCTCTCTCTGTCTCTCTCAACTCACGTTGGTGATCAGCAAACAATCCTACATTCTCAACCTCTTGCCCTGTACATTTACTTTCCCATTTACTTGAAATCCAGCTGTCCCTTGAGAACAAAGCATCCCTGGGTAGCCTTCCCAGGAAAAGCTATGCTTTGTCTCAAATCTCCTGTTGTGGTGGACTGGTTGTCCTCCCTATTTCCCACTGCCACATCCTCTCTGTTGCACACCTACCCTCTTACAAAGCCCCTGTTCTCTGAGGCTGTGTTATCTGGCTATACCACTTTGCTCCTGGCTCAGAACCTTCCTTCCTCTTCACCCGAACTCTTTTTATCATTTTCAGTAATGTCAACATACCAACGGAAGATCTCCTGGACGCTCTGGGACATTCAAATTCTTGACCTCCTTATTTTGGTGACTTGCCTTACTTCAGCCCCCTGATCTCATGATCACACCATGGTTGGACCCTGTTATCACTAAAAACCGCACAACTTTGACATCCCAAATTCAAATATTTCACTCTCTAGACAGTCTTTTCTTCTGCTAGCTCACTCGCTTAAGTACCACCATTTTACAATGTTCTAACCCCATCATGACTTCTAATTTACTGGTCCTGCAATTTTTTTCTCTATATCCAGACCCTCATCCTCCACTCACTTCCCTCCTTGTTCAGCTTAGATGACATGTTCCATCACTATAATTATACCTTTGCAAATTTTATCAATTCTCTTGTCCCTTCTCTCCTTCCATCATACCCACCTGCAAAACCCCCCACTCTGGAAACAAAGCAGCCATTCACCATTTCTTTTTTTTTTTTATAATGATTTTTTATTATATTATGTTAGTCACCATACAGTACATCCCCGGTTTCTGATGTAAGGCTCGATGATTCATTAGTTGTGTATAACACCCAGTGCACCATGCAATACGTGCCCTCCTTACTACCCATCACCGGCCTATCCCATTCCCCCAACCCCTCCCCTCTGAGGCCCTCAGTTTGTTTCTCAGAGTCCATAGTCTCTCATGTTTCATTCCCCCTTCTGATTACCCCCCCTTTCTTTATAGCCATTCACCATTTCTGTCCCTGCATCCAAAGCAGTTTAATATTGCTAGAGGTAAGTCAGAGAAAGACAATTATCATATGATTTCACTCATGTGGAATTTAAGAAACAAAACAGGATCATTGGGGAAGGGAGGGAAAAATAAGATGATCAGAGAGGGAGACAAACTTAATTACAGGAAACAAACTGAGGGTTGCTGGAGGGGAGAGGGGTGGGGGTGGGGTAACTAGGTGATGGGCATTAAGGAGGGCACATGATATGATGAGCACTGTGTGTTATATACAACTGATGAATCACCAAACTCTACTTCTGAAACTAATAATATACTACATGTTAATTAATTGAATTTATAATGATGTATTAAATGTTGACTAATTGAATTTAAACTTTAAAAAGGAAAAATTGAGTTTAAAGAAAATTAAACTAAATTTAAATATATATATTATATACAATAAATATATAATTATAAATAATACATAAATATTATATATTTTCATTAAATATATATCTATTATATGAATAATTTATTAATAATTTATCTAAATAATATATAAATTATATACACACACACACACACACACACACACACACACACAC
>NW_024426663.1:75110524-75118694 GCF_017311325.1 Ursus maritimus | reverse complement strand
ACACACACACACACACACACACACACACACACACACTGCTAGAAAGTTTAACAAGCAACCAGGAAGAATGGTTTCATTTTTAATTCATATTCTTACATCACAAATAGAACTTCAACTGACAATTCTACTAATTTCTAAAGTAAACTTGCTTTTCGATTCTCTAAGAGTACTCTTTCACATATTCACCTGTCTAAAATCCCCCACCCCATTCTCAGCCTCAGGTGCTGACTTTGTCTCATAGGTCACAGCATTCCCACATCTTTATACCGTCACATCACAAGATCTTTACATGCGAAATTTTCCAAAGAATTGCCAGCATACACAATCTCTACAACCTGCTTGCCAGTCACTCCTCAGTCCGCTACAAACTGGCACCTTCTCCCATCTCCCTTGTACGTTTAATTGTTTGTCGATCGTGTGTAGGAAAGCAAGTTGCGCACATTCGTTATGATTTGCTCTTAGAAGTACAATTGATGTCACCAGATTCTGTTTTTAATCTTCAAATAGACAAACAACATCTGCAATTATATGTGATTTTTCTTCCAACATTAACACATATTATGTATTTTGTTTTCCTGATTGCATACATTAAGACTTTTAGTACAAAGCAGAATAGCAGTAATGAAACCAAGGAGGACACGCACCAATGATTGATTTCTAACTTTAAAGAGAAGCCTCTTGTATTATTTTTGTGTTTATTTTGAGATGATTTCAGACTTTAAAAGGCTGCAAAAACAGTATAAGAAATGTACAATACATTATATATTTTAATGTACATAATTTTATATTTATATAGAGTATATGGAGAGAGATACAAATGGGAAACAAACATTTGTTGTGAAAGTCAGAAATACACAAACAGGTATCCTCGGAGATACGGCATTCTCTCCATCCCTTCTACCCTATTTCCATCCCCCGTCCATTCCATCCTGTTCCACCCACCCTTCCTCAGTGTGTTTTTTTTTTTACACGAATGAGCAGACACACATATATTTTCTTATTTCCTCTCTTACGTGAAAGACAGCATACTATCAATATTCTTCTGCATTTTCACTTCTTCAGTTACAATATGCCTTCAGAAATCATACCATACTTTTATTCATAGAGCTCCTCCCCACTGACCCTCCACGGTGTGTTTGTACCATAGTTCATTCCAATATCCTCTTATTCCTATTTGTTTCCTGTATTTTGTAACTTTTAAAATGCTCTCATGAATAACCATGTGTATTTTAAGATTTGGGGAAGTATATCTTCAGGGTAAATTTCTAGACATGCGATTGCGGAGTTGAAAGTAAACACATATAATTTTGTTAGATTTCGCTAAATTCTGTCGCAAACGGGATGTGCCAATTTGCATTTTCACCAATAATGTATGAAAGTGGCTGTTTGCCCACAGCCTCACCAACAGCATTTCTAGTCGTACTGTTTTTAATTTGCACCAATGGAATAGGTGAGAAATGGTATCACAGTGTAGTTTTAATTTGCATTTCCATAATTATGAGTGAAGTTGAAGAGCTTTCCATTGATTTAAGAGCAATCTTTATCTTTTTTTATTAATCAGTTGGTATCATTGGCTCACATTCCTATCATTTTGGATTTTATTCTTTCAATGTTTGAGAGTTGCATCTTTAATAGAGATATTGCCCTTTATCTACAATATATGTTGAAATCTGCCAGTTTAGGGGCGCCTGGGTGGCACAGCGGTTAAGCGTCTGCCTTCGGCTCAGGGCGTGATCCCGGCGTTATGGGATCGAGCCCCACATCAGGCTCCTCCGCTATGAGCCTGCTTCTTCCTCTCCCACTCCCCCTGCTTGTGTTCCCTCTCTCGCTGGCTGTCTCTATCTCTGTCAAATAAATAAATAAAATCTTTAAAAAAAAAAAAAGAAAAGAAAAGAAAAGAAATCTGCCAGTTTAGCATATGTCCTTTATCCTTTGTTCGTGGTGCTTTTTGACATACACGTTTTTATTTTTATAGAGTGGAACTTATCAACCTTTTCTTTTATAGCCTCTGGATTTCAATCATAGTTAGGAAACCTCTCTTTATACCCGAGTTACAGAGGGATTCACCCACTTTTCTTCAACTACTTGGCTGGCTTCCTTTTTATGTTTAAATCTCACATGCATTTGGAGTTTGTCTGTGCGGTGTAAAGGAGTGGCCTAATTTTATCTTTTCCAAAGATAAACAGGTTTTCTAGAACCATTTATTTAAAAAGGGCACCTGGGACTTGATAACTGAGATGTCACCTTTATCACATGCGTAATTTCCTGATGTACTTGAGTCTTTCACTGAAGCTTTTATGTCACTAGTCTGTTTACTCACGTACCACTATCACAGTGACTTAATTAAAGAGACTTTATTATGTTTTCATGTCTGATAAGACTAGTCTCCTGTATAATTTTTACTTTTTTGCTGCTTGCCTGGGTATTCATGTGCGTTTGCTTTTCCAAATAATATTAAAATCAACATGCCTGTCTCCAGAAAAAGAAAAATACTGGTATTTTTATAGGGACTGCATTTACCTCCTGCATGAATTCAGGTCGTCATTCAAGTGTAGGGGTGTGTCTTTCCATATGCTCAAGGATAGCTTTGAGTCTTCCAAGAGTATGTTACATTTGTTTGTACATTTGTTGTTAAGTTTATATCTAGGCATTTAGACTGTATGTTGAGTTCTCTCTACATTTATAACCTCTAACTCATTTCGTGAATGTGTACGTGCATGTAAGAAAGCTATCGATTTTTGTATGTTAATTTCATAACCTGGTACTTTACTATGATTTTATTGTTTGAGTTAATTTTGTCATTGATTCTCTAGGGCTTCCCAGGTATGCTATCACATCATCTGCAATGAGATACCACCTTACACCAAGTAGAATGGCAAAAATTAACAAAACAGGAAATCACAAATGTTGGGGAGGATGTAGAGAAAGGCGAACTCCCTTACACTGCTGGTGGGAATGCAAGCTGGTACAGCCACTCTGGAAAACAATATGGAGGCCCCTCAAGACGTTAAAGATAGAGCTCCCCTATGACCCAACAATTGCAATACTAGGTATTTGCCCCAAAATACAGATGTAGTGAAAAGAAGGGCTACCTGCACCCCAATGTTCATAGGAGCAATGTCCACAATAGCCAAGCTGTAGAAGGAGCCGAGATGCCCTTCAACAGTTGAATGGATAAAGACGACGTGGTTCATATATACAATGGAATATTACTACTCAGCCATCAGAAAGGATGAATACCCACCATTTGCATCGACATGGATGGAACTGGAGGGGATTATGCTAAGTGAAGTAAGTCAAGCAGAGGAAGACACTTATCATATGGTTTCACTCATACGTGGAACATAAGGAATAGCACGGAAGACCATAGGGGAAGGGAGGGAAACCTGAAGGGGGAGAATTCAGATAGGGAGACAAACCATGAGAGACTATGGACCCTGGGAAACAGACTGGGGTTTCAGAGGGGAGGATGGTGGGGAGAGGGGTAACAGGGTGATGGGAATTAAGGAGGGCACGTGTTGTGATGAGCACTGGGTGTTACACGTAACTAATGAATCATTGAACACTACATCAAAAACTAATGATGTACTATACAGTGGCTAATCAAAATAAACTAAATAAACAAATAAATAAAAACAAATAAAATTAAATAGCTTAACCTCTTCTTCACTAACTCTTATTCCTTAATTGATTTTGCTTGTCTAATTACATTGGCCCATAGCTCCAATATAATATCGACTAGCAGTGGATGCAATGGGAATTCCCTAAGTTGTTCTACATTTGAAGTTGGTTACTGATACCTTTGGTACTTGAAGGACAGCATGGCTAGATAAGAACTTTTCATTCACAGGTTGTTTTCTATTGTTTTCTTTTACCTTATTAAAAAAGCTGCTGTCTTGTTGCCTTTTTGTATTATTTTTGAGAAATCTGATGCCAGTCTGACTCCTTTGTTTCATTATTTGATCTTTGTGCATGGAAGCCTTGAAGATTTTTTATCTCTTAAATATGTTTTTCTCAGATATGTCTTAAAGTTAATTTTTCTGGATTAATTTCCATATGTATCCAGTGGGCTCTTTTAATATGTAACTCTAGATTTTCTTTTATTTCTGAAACTGTTTTTTTGAATTGTGGTTTTAAAATATTAGTTCTGGTCTATTGTTCTGTTTCTCCTTCAAAGGCTTTAATCAAACGTTTATTCTATTTCTTCTGTCTTCCATTTCAACCACTTCCTCTTGAACCCTTTTCGCTTTAATTTTTATCCCATTTTTATTCTCTTGGTTGTTTTCCATCTTTTTTGAATGTTCCTCATTAAATTTCCTTTTGAGTCTATTCTCCTTTGGGCAACTTGTAATTTAGTCTTTATTTGTGAGATGATTTGGTCTTTTTTCTTTTATTTCTTTTGTAAGTTTAATCAACTCTCTTCATTTATGTAGTTTAGTCTATTTCTGTTTTTAATTTTTGTATTTCTGATTCAAGATCGGCTATCATATCCCCAAACGCTTATTTCAGTATATTTCATCAGCTTGGAGTGGTGCCTGACAGTTTTCTTACACTTCTTGGTTGCTGTGTTTGTTTCTTTGGATGGGAAAATATTCATTAGCTGAGGTAGAATTATTCTCATTTTCTGATATAGTAATTTTATACAGATTTATTCTGGTTTTTTTCCTGTTCATTTTGTGAATTTGAGGTGACTTTCTAGACACCTAATTCAAAGACACCATCCTCTATCAGTGAGCAAAGTCCAGTATCTCTACTGGATATGTTTGGGTGTTTTTGTTTGTTTACATATTCTTACTTCAGGATAATTTTAGGTTCATAGAGAAACAGCAAAGAGCACAGAGAGCTCTTGTATACTCCCCAGCCAGTTTCCGCTAGTGTCAATTATAAAAACTAAGAAAACAACACAGGTATATCACTTTTAACTGAACACTAGACTTTACTTGGATTTCACCAGTTTTTCCATTATGTGTTTTTCTGTTCCAAGATCCAATTCAGGTTACCACATGCCACTTAGTTGTCTTTCCTGTGGTCTGTGCATTTTCTCAATCTTGGCTAATTCTTCATGACCTTGACCATTTTTTAAAGTACAGGTCAGATGTGGGGCACCAGGGTGAGGTAGGTTAAGTGTCTGACTCCTGGTTTCAGCTCAAATCATGACCTCAGGGTCATGAGATGGAGCCCCACATCGGGCTCTGCACTCAGCACAGAGTCTGTGTAAGACCCTCTCTCCCTCTCCCTCTGCCCCTCCCTGCTCCATGCACACCCTCTCTCTCTCTCTAAAATAAATAAATCTTTTTTTTTTTTTAAGTACCAGTCAGATAAATTGTAGACTATCCCTCATTTTGAATTTCTCCAGTGTTTTTCTCAGATTAGATTAGGTCTGGGTTTGAAAAGAACCAAGACAGGGTTTGGAAAGAAGACCACAAAGTTGAAGTGACTTTCTCATCACATCATGAAGTATAGGATATCCTGACGATGTCATTAGTGACATGAAACTTGATCACTGTCTTAAGGTAATGTTCACCACATTTCTACACTGCAGAGTTACTGTTTTTCCTTTTCCATACACTATTCTTTGGAAGCAAGTCACAGAATCCAGCCTGCAGTCCAAAGGGGAGGTCTAAGCTCTACTCCCCGGAAAGGGGAGTCCCGACATATATTTTGCGGAATTCTTCTATAGAAAAAGCTGTCTCTTGTCCCCAATTTATGTTTTTCTTTGATCATTTATTCATATCAGTATGGACTCATCTATAGTTATTGTATACTTTTCTTTATAACCCAATACAGTATACTTTATTTTGTTGCTCAAAATATTTCAACTTTAACCATTGGTCATTCTTTCAAATTGACTGCTGTGTCTCTTTGACATGTCTCCATCCTTTTATCTTTTCAGAAACTCGTTATTTCCTGGTACTATGTTTGTTTGCTTCCTTGTTTGTTTGTTTGTTTGTTTGGGGGTGTTTTGTTTTATTTTGTTTTTGGAGGAGGAATTATGGTTGTGGGGTTTTTTCCCCTTCGTTTTTCTCTTGAACAACTCAAAATGTTCCCCTTTTCTTTTCCTTTACCACCCAGTTACTAAGTGTTGCCTCTCACTTCCTTTTTGCTTCTTCACCAAGAAACTATGCTTTTTAAAGACTGCAACCTCATATCATGCATATTTTTAACTCTTCCCTGTAATCACTGCTCTAACAGGACGCTTTCTTACTGCTTATGTTTCAAATGAACTTTCTCTTCTGGTAGCTGTTGTGAAGAAATATCAAGTCCATCCCTGGTTCTTGACTCCTCTCTTCCTCATGGTTTTTCTTTGAGCCGTCTTTACTTGCCACAAACATACCAGAAGCATGAGTACTCACTGGGATTAGGTGCTTTTTCATTTTTATTAACAGGTAATTTAAAGACTGCTATATTCTGTCCTTTACTTATGCTACGGGTATGTTCTTATGTATTCTTGTTGTTCCATGTTGTTTCTAGAAGGATATGGAGATACAGATTGAAGCTGCTGCCGTAAGTCTTCATCTAACCATTAATAATATTTGGAATCACTGAGAGTCTGGAAATTCTATGATATGGAATCACTGAGAGTCTGCAACACAACCAGCTAGTGTTGTCTATGTAATACATTGGCTTAACAGGTTTCTGTATTATCTTTAAAGACTGAGTTTGGTGTTGACTTGAATAGGTCAACATGATCCAATCTCCCAATTTCATCTTCCTATAGTCTCACAGCCAGTTAGTTTCCTGCCTGGCATTTGTCATAACGTGTACTGTTAGATTTCAATCTCTCCTGATGGATTATGCCTAACATGTGGTTCTCAGGAGCTCATTCCCCTACAGGCAAAGGATAGTCTATATTGTACATCAATCTATTTCCAATTTTAAGTACAGTGCCTCATACCTAATAGATACTCAACAAACACTTCCTGAATGGATGAATAAATAGTGACCATTAGACAAAGTCCTCTGTGGAAGAAATCTGTGGTACTTCTCCGCTGGCACCTAGGAAGCCCAATGTATATATTTGTGTTCAAGTGTATGCCAGAAGGATCAACTGCTAGAGGCTTAGGGAATGTCTATAGTGGGAAAAGGAAGAATTCCAAGCAGATTGTTAAAATGGTCATTTAAATGCACGGCAAATCTTTACCACTTTGAATATCTGCTTTTGCCACATTTCTCTCCCACAGAATAGGCTAAAGACATAGAAAAGGGAGCCATACTTTCCAAACCTTAATTCTCAAAAATGGAACAGTGTCAGAGAACCGCTCACAACTATATCACCTACTCTAAGAAAGCAAGTGAAACAGGAGTAGCCTTCAATTATTTAATCAACCAATCCACAGATACCAAGGGCCTCTACCATATCGTCTTTCCTCCATCTCTCTTCTACTGTAACAACTACTACACGGCAGACAAAAATATATTTCACTCTCCTATCTCTCTGGATTCATGCATTGCTCCTGCTTTTTCCTCAATCTGGAATGTCTTTACCCCATCCTACTCTGCCTTCTGATTTCTCTCTGTCCTTCAAGGTCAAGAATGAATGCTCATTCATCCAGAGTTCCTTCTCCAAGTCTTTCAGCTGGAAATGATCCTCTCTCTGCTGCTTTGCAAGATCAGTTAATTTATTATCTGGTTCAGATGTGGCGTGGGCTACATGAAGAGATCAGTATTTAATATACAGCCATGTGTAGGATCTTCAAGTGGGAGTCTTATGCTATATAGTTCAAGGGTGCAAAAAATTGTATTGAGATTTCGCACCTGAATATGAAAACTTAAAATTATGTGTAATGGTTGCAAGTTTGTTCTTTAAAAACAAAAAGTGAAATCTCATCTAATTTAGAAGAAAAAATTCTAACTACACGTTTGAAGAAGACTCTTTGAAAATTTGGTCCTGGGGCGCCTGGGTGGCTCAGTCGTTAAGCATCTGCCTTCGGCTCAGGGCGTGATCCCGGCGTTCTGGGATCCAGCCCCACATCAGGCTCCTCTGCTGGGAGCCTGCTTCTTCCTCTCCCACTCCCCCTGCTTGTGTTCCCTCTCTCACTGGCTGTCTCTCTCTCTGTCAAATAAATAAATAAAATCTGAAAGAAAGAAAGAAAGAAAGAAAGAAAGAAAGAAAGAAAGAAAGAAAGGAAGGAAGGAAGGAAGGAAGGAAGGAAGGAAGGAAGGAAGGAAG